>NW_015114552.1:0-29213 GCF_001443285.1 Poecilia latipinna
GGACCGGTACCGGTCCACGGACCGGGGGTTGGGGACCACTGCTTTAAACCATTCAGACTATGAACACAAAAGAGACACAATCAAAACTGTCAGATGACTTATTACCCCGCGATAATAACTCAGAAATAGACCAAATAGTTTGGATGTATTTTTTATTTCTTTCCTACTCATGCAAAGTTTCTATTTATATCATAGGTTTGTTGTGCCTTTCTATAAATATATAGAAATTTCAGATATAAATTTCACAACGAGAGATTGACATTCATGGAAAACCCTTACATAACCTTGTATTAAAGCAGAAAGTGTGGCGGCCACCATAAGAAAGGCTTATGATATTCAATTATGCCGCATAACTGATCAGTAGATTATTGCGAGGGGACGAAAAGAAAAATAAATCCCCATGTCCCCTGGAGGGCTCCATATTATCACAATAAATCATAAAATACAGAATAAAAATTTAAATTCAATATCACTCTTATTTTTGAGTGGATTTTTTTAAAAATAAATGTGTTTCTTGTCTTTTTGCCCCTAGATGTCAGTATTGCCACAAGCAGAAGTCTGGACGATAGGTCAGCCGTTTTTTTTTTGTTTTTTTTTACCAAAATTGGTCTGGAGTAAAAACAAAACCCCAATTCAACTTCTTTTAGGAAAGAAAATATCCAAGATACTAATTTATTTAAAAATATTGTTTGCAAAATATTTTTATTCTGAGAGTAATTTGATTTGTATTTTGTATTTTTGAGCAAAGGAAAACATCAGAATTTCTCATATGTTGCAACTAAATTAAAATTAAAATTCTTTTTAACTGTTACAGCACTAACAACTATCATTGTTGGAGAAATTCTGCACAGATATTTTAAACAAACAAGCACAACTATTTAATCCACATTTTCATATTGTTTTTATGAAAGGAAGATGAAAAGTCGCTACCATATGGATGTCTAAATGATAATTTAGGTTGATCAAATGGCCTAAGTAAGGCTTAAAGTGTAGTTAACTGATTTGGGTCAACATTTTTATGTATCATCAGTATAAAAGTCGAAGTGTATATGATTATAGATATTTCCAATCTGGGCTCAGGCAGACAGGAAGCCAACTAAAAAAATGTATTAAATATATGCCATTATTGTTTTAGCTTTGTTTTTCTCTGGTTGTTGGATCTTAACAATATTTTTTTTGACTGAATTTGATACTTTATCCTGCATGTTTACGGTTTTGCTTTTACAAAAACACATGCTGCTGCAGAGCAGAGGTTAAGTCCTTCTAAATTAACTCCTGTGCAAAACAAAAACAAAAAAGGAGCAGGAGTCCAACTTTGAGAACAATAGTGGTTGGGACTAGTCAGGATTAGCCTTAATCTGGAGAATATTTGTGGTTGTTGCTTTTTAGGACACTGAGACCCTCTTCACTCTGACACCTTGGAGTTTGAGGTGTAATCTGCTTGTTGGGGGATTAATACAAAAATAAAAACAATCCCTACATGGATATGATTTCATGATCCTGGAGATCATGGACGGAATTACTGACTTAATTACCAGGATGATCTGATGAGCAGATGTCTCAAAGCAGTCATTTCACAGCTACTCTGTCTTTGTGATCCACATAGTAAACAAAAATACCACCCTTCTTCCTGGAGCTCAGATTAGAAAACTAGCCTGCACACATGTGGGATGAAGCTCTGCAGCCATCTGATGGCAGCATTGCTTCAGATTATGGCTGCATCCTCTGAAACCTCTGACGCAGTTGCTGAACAGTGAGTGAGATGGCTGTTTTTCATTCAGAGAGATCATTTTGTACTGATACAGCAAAGTGCAAGCATAAGCATAAGAGAATAAAAAGTGGATAATATCCTGAACCAGTGCTTCAACCAAATTTTCAGATTAGAGCAGGGATGCTGAAGGACTGAAATAGGAAACACAATGTTCCGGTTGGTTAGGGATACCCACAGGTTTAAAAATAGGCCACAACAGTCCTTATATAACAACTGGGACGTCAGGGTTGTTTACAGTCCCACGGCCTTTACAAATGAATGAGTACAATCAATACGCATCATTTCTGTTGCACATTTCAAATCCTCATTAATCCAAATGATCCCAACACACTTCAAAACAACATTTAATACTCAGGAATGTGTTTTTAACAACTGATCTGCGAGATTAGCAGGTGACTCACAAATGTGTCAAAACAAGCCTCTGGAATGTGTTTTTCTGTTTTGCACCTCGCTTTCTTTTTGCCGTGGGATTTACCGGAGTTATTTACACCGGCGTGTGATGCTTCGGTTTCTGTTTCTGCGTGAGAGTGAAGCGTTGGGAAAGCGGGGGCAGGCTGGGGGGGATTGTCTGTTTTGAATGGTTGAATCAGCCAATAAGCGGCGAGGCTTCCGGTGATGGACATGCGCAGATTGTAGACTTTGTAGAGTAGAAGCCGCACGAGCAACCCCAGTTACCCGCTATTGTCGATGCCATGTTGTGATTGGCGTTTCTAGCAGTTTCAAATTAGAGAATGAACGAATGAATAAATTAATAAATGACTAAGTAAGTAAATAATTAACAATGAACAAATTAAATAATTAATAAGGAAATAAATAAAAAAAACAATTAATTAATTCATTAAAAGGAAGTAAATTAATAAATAAAAAGAATGTCATGGACACTACGTTCCATTTGACTAGCTCCTTAGGCCTCAAATTTCTCCTAGCTAGAAGTGTCGACTTCTCAACAACAACAACAATAATAATAATGATAATAATAAGGGTGGTGGATTGATATATTTTCAAACCATTAACCTTAAGTAAATTTTAAGCATTTTATTCTGTCATGTTTTTTATAATGGTTGATAACATTTTTATTAGGACGACTTTTACAAGGAAATTGCTGTTTCCTGGGAGAACTTGCCTCTCACAATATGGTGGACGCGCTGACGTGTCTTTCCTACGGTACAAGGACTGCAAAGCGGCTTCTTCTTATCTTTTTCTATGTTGCTGCTCCTGCAGGACGCCCCGCCCCCTATGACTCTGTGTTTTATTCTGTTTTTAGAGCAGCAGCGTCACATGTTGTTTTTCTCCAGCATCAGAGCAGTCACTGGTCTACGCGCACTGCTCTGTTGTTTTTACCGCAGCGGGTTTTCTTGTCCGCTGTGGAATATAGTAAACGGGTAACCTTTTGCGGTCTTTTCTTTTTACTGTGAGAGTTTTTTACTCTTTTTCCGAAGAAATGGCAAGTCCTCCGGCGACGGAAGGACACCTGTTATCTAATGGGACGAATGACGTGAAGAAGTGCGGCTACCTGAGGAAGCAGAAACACGGACACAGGCGTTTTTTCGTGCTCCGGGAGCCCACGGAGCGCTGTCCCGCACGGCTGGAGTATTATGAAAGCGAGAAGAAATGGAGAAATAAGTCCGCAGCCAAACGCGTCATAACTTTGGACTCCTGTCTGTGCGTAAACAAACGCGCCGATGCCAAACACAAGCACCTCATCGCCCTCTACACCAAGGACGAATACTTTGCTGTGGCTGCAGAAAACGAGCAGGAGCAGGAGAGCTGGTACACCGTTCTGTCTGATTTAATAGCAGAGAGCAAAGTGTTTGACAGCCCTGCTTCCACATCCTCTTTAGTGGGGTTTGAGGAAACCACTTACGGACAGCTTACCCCTGCAACAGCTACCTACAAGGAGGTGTGGCAGGTCAACTTGAAATCCAAAGGCTTGGGTCAGATCAGAAACCTCACCGGAGTCTACAGGCTGTGTTTATCCAACCGAAACATCAGCTTCGTAAAGCTGAACTCTGAGACACCAGCTGTCAACCTCCAACTCATGAACATCAGGAGATGTGGCCACTCCGACAGCTTCTTCTTCATAGAGGTGGGCAGATCAGCAGTAACCGGGCCAGGGGAGTTCTGGATGCAGGCAGAGGATTCAGTGGTAGCGCAGAACATCCATGAAACCATACTGGAGGCAATGAAGGCGATGAAGGAGCTCTCTGAATTCAGGCCGAGGAGCAAAAGCCAGTCAGCCAGCACCAACCCCATCTCTGTGCCCACCCGGCGCAACCTCAACAACCTCCCCCCAAGTCAGACCGGCCTGGTGAGGAGATCCAGAACCGACAGCGTGGCTGCCACATCCCCAGGGAGGAAGTTCACCTCCTGTCGGATAAGGACGGCCAGTGAGGGAGATGGAAGCGTAACCCGACCAGTGTCCATGTCCATACCAGTAGGTGAGAGTCCCACCAGTCCCAATTCTGGAAATCATCTCATGAGGTCCCACACCCTTAGCAACGGGCGCACCTGCAGGATACTGGAGTCTGCATCCAATCTCCATCACAGTCGTTCAATGCCAATGTCCAACTCTCCTCCTGCTGCCTCCAGCCCCATCAGCTCATCTCCCAGGGGAGGAACAAGGGTCTCCACTCCAGACAAAGCCAGACGTCCTTTCAGCTGCAGCGCCTCCATATCTGGCTCCCTCAGCGACACTGGCTTCCTTCTCTGTGATGATTTCAGCTCCAGCCCAGGTGAACACAAGTTTCTCACTCTGACTCGCAGTGACACTCCTGACTCCCTGTCCAGCACACCTCCATCTCGTGACCTGAGCGACCCCTGTGGCTACATGCTAATGGAGGGGGCTAACGGCAGCAGGTCCAGCTGTGGGATCGAGGGTCAGAATTGTGACAAGGCATACAGGAAGCGAACACACTCCCTCACCACACCACGCCAACAGAAGGTGGTGACTCCATTGTCCTCTGCTTCCTTGGATGAGTACACTCTAATGAGGATGGCCCACGGGCAAAACTCCCACTCTGCTTCACCCAAAGTATGCTATCCTGAGGATTATGGGGACATAGAAATTGGTTCATCCAGGAGCTCCAGTAGCAACCTTGGCGATGATGGCTACATGCCCATGACGCCAGGCGTAGCACCTCAGTCTGGCAAGACGGATAACTATGTACCCATGAGCCCCATGTGTGTCTCAGCACCAAAGCAGATTGTCAACCCCAGGGTGCATCCCCAGGCAGCTACCAATGGCTACAAGGCCAACTCTCCCTGTAGCAGCTCTCTGGAAGACAGTGGATACATGAGAATGTGGTGCGGCTCCAAATCCTCCATGGACAGCCCTGACAGACAGGGCGAATACATGAACATGTCACCTGGAAACCCACCCTCTCTGCAGACCCCTCCTGATTACTACTTAAGCCCTCTCACTGGGGAACCAGTGTCAATTAAGCCGGCTTACCAGACGGGCTCCCTTACACTGCCTGCAAAACTTCAGTCATCCAAGAATGAAGACAGTGGCCAGTACGTGTTGATGAGCCCACAGAGTTCAAGGCAGAAGACTGGGGAGTCAGACTATTATTCAGTTATGCAGCCGTGTGCAGTTCAAACATCACCGCTGAGCCCCTCAGTCCCCTCCCCAGTCAGGCATCATCGAGCAGAGAATCATCTGTCCTACAGAGGGAGGGTGGGGAGACCTAACAGGCTGTCTCTGGACACCCTGAGGACCCTGCCCAGCATGAATGAGCATCCCCTGCCCTTAGAGCCCCGCAGCCCCGGCGAGTACATCAACATTGACTTCAGCAGCAACAGATCGTCCCCACCGTCCACCGTATCCACAGAGAGCCAGTCTTCATCTCTGGGGTCCAGCGGCGGGGGCCCAGGGCGGTCATCTCTGTCAGACTACATGAACCTGGAGCTGGGCTCGCACTCGCCCAAGGGGGCTGACACTCCGGCTGAGCGACTGGATACCCTGCCTGAGCTGTCCTCATGCCCCTGCTCAGAGGACGATGTTGTGTACCATGTAGAGTGTGAGAAAAGCCCCCGAAGCTTTGTCGATGAGGTGAAAAATGACTATACTGAGATGACATTCGCGATGACTAGCTCACCCCCACAGCTTGTTCCTCAGAACTTAAGGTATGTGATGAAATGTGGAGCTTTTCCAGCATTATTTATGGTCATATTACATCATGGCGTACTGGATATAAAGTCATGCAATGATTATGTGAAAGTTATTTCAGTCCAGACTTGAACCTCTTAAATGCTCAGTTTTCTGGGGAAGAAAATTAAATCAGCCGTTTAGGAAAATAAAATATGGTTTAAATTGGATAAAGCGTATAGTAAAGGCTTCAAGTTTATGTTCTGAATACATAAGGAAGTTATTAAAATGTTTGTGTATGTTCATGCTATTTTGAACACTGTGTTCCAGCAGCCAGAGCTGCAGGGAGAGGAGGCTATCTCTTGAGGACCAAGGTGTTCCTGAACGGATTGGGGTCTTCCTGCTTGGAGCAGCAACTTCCCCAACCGTGGACCCAGACCGCTCTGCCAAGGTCATCCGGGCCAATCCACAAGGGCGAAGGCGCCACAGCTCAGAAACCTTCTCCTCCACGGCCACAGTGACGCCGGTCTTTCCCTCATTTGCACGCGGCGACGCCGTGAAGAGGCCGAGCTCGGTGGAGAACATCTCGTCCCGCAGCAGTGAGGGTTCCGACGAGGAGTATGGCAGTCCCGTGACCCGCCACAGCTCAACCGGCTACTCTAACGGACTGAACTACATCGCCTTGAACCTACTAGAAAACAGGGATGTGGAGAAATGTGGAGACCTGGTCGGCTTTAAACCCACCAGCAGCTGCAAAGGGGGCATCAATGGATTACACAACACACCTTACGTCTGTTTGGGGTTCAAGGAGACTGCAACCACTGCCAAAGGTGAGTCTTTGCCCTTTTGATATTTCTTTGTTCTAGTAACAGTTGGGTACAATTGGAGACACCTGTGAGGGTCGATTCATGCCGATCTTGGTAACATTTAAACTGATGATTAGGATGAGTTGTTTGGGTTTAATTTAATCTAGTTTTCCACAAGAGTCAACTGGTGCAAAGTGAGATCAGTTTAATTAGGGACTGTTTAGAGAGTATAGTATGTGTAGAGAATGAATTGACTCGAGGCTTTCATTTATACCAATGGAAGTGTTTTTATTACTAACAAATGCTACACTAAACAGCTACTACAACTGGTTCTCACATAGTGAAGTGAAAAAAGGCTGAAGGCATTTCCTCTGACTTCAAAGTAGCTCTGTGGATTTCAAAGCACACAAGTAGGAGGAAACTCCAGCAGCAGCTTCTCATTGGCTCCAAACTCTTAACACCGGTTGTGCTTGCTTCCAAAATTTGCCTGTAAAAAAAAAAGTGAACACGATGTTGTTGGAACGTCACAAAGCGAAAGGGCCGTTTTTAGTCCTTCTTTAGATTCTTCCTGCTGCTTCTGTGAGCTCCGGAACTGTGTGTTCCCGTCTTTTCCCTGGTGCGTGTGAACGCAACGCAAGCCTGTGGTGAAACGTGACCAGGCTGAGAGCTTGGAAGTAAACAAGCAGCATAACAGAGCAGCACTGCTGCTGCAGATGTCAGGAATATGCAAGCCGACTGCACAACTCTTCATGTTTATTAGGGATTAATTGCAAAACTTTTGGCTATTAATTGGTGAGAAGAATTGCAGATTCTTGACATGTCATTTCCGGCTGTTGTTTTTCCACTTGGACAGGCATTAGGATGTGTTGACCTCCACAAACGCCCCCTCTCGCACCATTCCCACTGTCCTGCGATCAATACTCCGTCCCAGAATATCCCTGTGAGCCAATCAGAGCTGCTGGCAGGCGGTGGTAAACAGGTCTGACCCCTGCATCCCAGGGGACCTTGCGAGTGCCTGTGAGCACGTACGGGGTCGAGTTTGGGGGAGGGGGATCGGTGTGTTGAACCCCAACATGAGAGTGCTTGGTCACTATATCACTGAAGGTCATGGTTTGCTTTTCCTGAGAAGTTTCAATGAAAGAGGTCCCTTTTTTTCTTTTTAGAATAGTGTCTTTTATTTCTCCACAAAATGAATTTTGCTTTGTTTTTAGCACATGCTGGAGAAAAATATTGCTTTAGTTCTTCATATTTGCGCAGTCAGTGACGTTGGTAAACATGGTGGAATGCAGAAAACTCTGGTTATAAGACGCAAACTGAGCTTGAAATCCTTCACTTCTACTCTCTCAAGGTTTAGGAGTTGTTGTTTTTCCCAACAGTATAACAGTAGCAGCACCGCCCCTCCCCCACTTGTTGTTGCTCACTGCCACTTAACCCTACCAACAAAATATTCTGCATAAGCACTGCAAATTACAGTGTTTTTATTGCACGTTATTGCAAAAATATCATAAAAACTTTAAGAATTGACAATAATGTCAAATGTATCGAAGCTAGACACAGAATGCATGTGTCATAAAATGATGATTACAAGATGATTTGTAAACACATACATATATATATATGTATGTATGTTTGGAAAAGCGTAACGTGTCAGTTATGATTCAGAAAAACAAGGAGTCAAAGCAGCTTTTGGTAAAATGGTTGGCATGTCTCGCAGCTCATGTTTCCTTGAGGGTGAAAATATTTTTACTGCACTCATAAAGCTTGTCCCTGACGAGTGAGAGGGAGGAAGAAAAGAAAGTACATACATGAGGAGTGTTGCACGTACGCATGCAGAGCGACTCCGTCTCCCTCAGACCTATGGCAGGCTGTTGTTTTTCCAGCGGTTTGCTGCTTGTGGGAGAGGAAGCCAGTGAATGCGTGCATAATGGGCAGGATGGCACGTGCACTCTGCTGCCCTTCTGCCTCATTAGACTGTTACCAGAAGTAAGACAGGCGTAGAGTCGGGGCAGGGGGGATGGAGGATGGTTTTGGATACAGAGCAGTTGGAGGAGGGGTGTTTGTTAAGGCTCTGCTTTGAAGAAACTTGTTCTGCTCCGGCCCGATTTAAGCCTCTGATGACAAGTTGATTGCTTGTCTAGTGGGTTCTCCGTTCTGTTGCTACTGGGACTTTTGGCGCGGAGACGGTTTGATGCATCCGGACGTCCCGCTGGGCGTTCTGACCCAAAGCCCTGCAGCTTTTTGTTCCAACTAAACTCCTTTGCGGATGAAAAATCCAGTTTGGTTGGGTGAATTACCGGGCCTAGGACCCCAAACGAATTAGTCGTAACCGAGCGCAGATGGCCACCACTTTGTCCAGTGGTGAGTTTTTACACATGAACATAAAAACTCCCATCTATTATGTCGACTCAAGATGGCTGGCATTGGGGTCAGCAAGGGTTTGTTTGTGCCACTCGACCCATGTGACCTTATCGCGGTGTTTACTTCTGCTCTTCAATTGACGGCCGTGGCTAGCCGCGGCTCAGCCAGGTGGATGTTCTGTACCAGACCCAGATTAGCAAAGTCAGCCGTCTCTGTTTCCATCTCCACGTCCAAGATAATCTCAATCAGCTGCGGATCATAGCTGCTGGAGTTTGATATGTTAATATTTAGAACTTCGCCCCAGATGACGGATGTGATTTTAAAAAAGCGGTAAGATGGCGAGAGTGGCAGATGACCACTTTCCAGAGCATTGAGGTTGAAATAAAAGGGCAGAAGGGGTTAAACGGCTGCCACCCCAATCAATTTCCATTCCTCATGCACATATCGACACCGCTGCATTGACAGCCCGCCATCTGCCGCTGCCACGGGTCGCAGAGAGCGCCCCGTCAACATGGACGGAGTGTGCGTTAGGAGTTTGCAAACCAGATTAGAGACATCCACATCCATCTCTCAAATCCCGCTCACCCACCCCCAACCTCGACGTCATCCACTCGGTTGTAGCGTGAATGATGTCATCGCTGAGAGGATGCTGCACAGAGCATCTTCCACGTATTTGTGAGCTCCAGTACACGCATCGCAGAGTGTGATCCAGAAATGTGGAAATATAAAGATGACGGCATGTTAAGAAAAATGACATTTTCTGGAAAAAATTCAGAAATTTAGAGATTAATCTAGGAGATGTTCAGGGGGAAAAAACAAGGAAATTTCAGATTTTAAATAGTCCAAAATACTAGGAAAATACTCCGAAATTGTGAGATTAATCTAGAAAAACAATAACATTTCTCATTTTAAAAAGTAAAAATGAAATTTTAGAAAATTTCAGATTAATTTCTGAAAACTTCTGGGAAAAAATGAGGATATTTCTTATTTTAAAAAGTCAAAGAATGTTTTTAAAAAAAACAAGTACTTTTTTAGATTAATCTCAGGAATTTTCTAGAAAAAATTTCTAGAAAAAAACAATGCTTTTCTGGTTTTGAAAAGTAAATAAGAATTTTAGAAAAAACTCATATTTTGAGATTAATCTTACAAAATAAATAAATAAAAAAACAAGCAAATTTGTGATTTTAAAAAGTGAAAGAAATTTCTGGAAAAAAGAAGGAATTTTCAAGATTAATTTCAGAAATCTGGAATAAAAAAACAAGGAAATGTCCTAGTTTAAAAAGTAAAAATCTAGAAAAATTCAAAATTCTTTAGATTAATTTCAGATTTTTTTGGGATAAAACAAGGAGTTTGAAAAGTTAACAAAAATTTCTAGAAAAATACAAATTTTCAGATTATTCTTATTCATTTTCAAGAAACAAAAAAAAATTCAAAAATGAAAAATTCTCAAGTTTTTTTTTCTAGCAAATTTGCAACTTCTCAAACTAGGAAATTATTATTTCCTAGTCTAGTTCCTTTATTATTCATGGAAATTTACACTCCTTTTTTCTATTAACATAGAAATAGCCCAAGCACATTTCTTTGCACCTTTATTTATCTCCTGATTTATTTCGTCTGTGAGTGATGACTTTCTAGCTTCCCTTCATTTCCTGTTCCTGTATATTTCCCCGCTCTGGCCAATCAGCTTTCAGCTTGAGAAACCTGTTCCACAGTTGAGGAGACATTCTGTACTAAACCTGCAGCATAATAATAAATTCTTTAACCCCATTAGATTCATTAACTCAAACAGGAAGTGGCTCAGTACACTGTGTACTGTGGGTGAAATAAGGCCCTGCCAATTATATAGTAACATCTTGTTTCTTTTTTTTCTATTTAATTTTTTTAACATATTTATATCCTAAAATGTAAAAAATTGAAAAATAAAACAAAAAATTAGGGAATAAATTAACTCAGAAATTTAAATTTTTTAAATTTTGTATCTGCAAAGTTGTTTAATTTTTGTATTCCACCTTTAAGCCTCTCTTCTTTTTTTTCTTTTTTATATTTTTCACAAATAGATTTATGCTTTTTTTTCTTGTTTCAGACCTAAAATCATTACTTTAGTTGAAGGGAGTTAAATACAATCATTAATTTGATTCAATTTTATCCAATTTTGTTAGTTTTTATAATATCAAAATGCATCAAATGTCATCTTGAGAGTACAGTGAAATAAATTTCTAGGTTAAATGTGTGTATTTTGTCGTGAACTTTCCCCATCACTTGGCTTTTGTTATGCTTTGTATCGACGTAAAAATGAATCAATACAAACAAACCACCTGCTAAACAGTTTATTTACTTCCATGGTGCTGTTGGCATGACGACAGGCGGCTCGTGGAGCCACCAGTGGAAATCCAGAAATGCCATGTTACATGATCTATGGAGAACAAACATACGCACGTAGCGCCAAAGGATCTGGTGTCAGAGTTTCCAGGCGGCGCGCGCGCGTGTGTGTCTGTGTGTGTGTTTATGTGTGTGTGGTGGAGAGGTGAGAGGAGGGAGGTGGGCGCTAAACTAGGCCGGGATGTTCCAGACAGAAGCGCTAACTGCGTGGCCAGCGTTCCCCACATTTAGCCGGCCGCGGCTCCAGAGTAGATTACAGCCTCTGCAGGCGGGATTAGATGGTTGGGGGATGGGGGGATTGATCAGCGAGAGCCGCCACCGGTCAGCAGCTGGGGAATACGCAACGCAAGGTGTGAGCATGTGCTCACTGAGTTTCATCATCAAACACACACGCTGCCTCAGAAATGCAAGATTTTACTTAATATTAGGTCAACAAAATGAAACACAGTAATAAATCAATTAATTGCTAAATAAGTTTATAATTTTTCTGTTTTTTCTCTCTTTTTACCAAAAACTGGATGATAAAAATCCTGTCTGGTGATTTGATCATTTTTGAAGGAGATGTCATAAATTATTTTATTTGTTGCTTCTGTTTTATTTATTTTGCATATTTAAAATGTCTTCCACTTAAAGTGTTAAATGTTTATTAGAATTTAAAGTCTATTAATCTTTGAAGATCATATTGCTTGAAAATGATCTCTAAGCTACAATATTATTGTTTATCGCGATAAGTTCTGGGACAATTTATCGGGACAGACCTAAAAAGAAATAATAAATAACTGTGTTTCATTATATTTAGCTTAAAAAATATCTACAGTATGATTTAGATACATGTATGTAATGAAAATATAGAACAAGCACCTGGTGAATATTGTTTTTATTTTCATGTTTCGGTGTCTAGGCCAGGTTTGTTTGTGTTTTGTTTTTGTTGTTTTTTTGTTTTTTTTTGTAAAAACTGTTGAACTTGCCATTCTTTTAAACGAGGAAAAAGTGGTCAGCAACATGTGGGGGAGGGGCAGCACCTAATTTTTCTATGCTCCATGCAGCAGACTAAGGCGATAAATTTGAAATATCATAAAGGCGATTTTCAAAATGATTTGCTTCCCTTTGCTATTGTAGGAACGGTTCATTATGTTGAAGCAACAATAAATGGTATTGTGTTTTTTCAGCCTGCTGATTGCCAATGTGCAGCATCTCTTCTGTTCCACACGACTTTATTTTCACTCTCCTCTCCAACCCTTCCTCCGTCCGCTCAGCCTCCTCTCACACGTGACCAAACCCCGCATGAACATCTGCTAAACGCAGAGTTTGTGTCTGAACACTTCATATCACAGATGCTGCTGCTTGTTGCCTGGCCTCCTGCTCAGTATCCATGGCAACAAGGGCAGCAGAGCGACACGAGACCCCCTCTCCCCACCCCCCATCGCTCTACATCCCAGGTTATGTAATTATACGAGTGTTGCAGAGCAGCAGCCTTCTTCTCCAACACACACAGATATGTAAAGAGGAAACAGCTGGTGCATTAGCTTTAGATGAAAAAAAAAAAAAAAAAACTCTTTCCCCTCTTATAAATGCACATTTAAAACACTTCCTGTCGGGAGGGATAAATGACAGATCCACAAATGCAATAAAAAAAGGCGTCCAGAACTTCCTGTTCCCGATATTTAACAGAAACATGGTGTTTTTTTTTGTGGCATGAAAAACAATCTGACTCTGTGAATGGGTTCACGCTGTACAGTACGAGAGCAACACTGTGTTCCCTCCACGCTCCTTCGTCTGCCGTCTCAGAGGTCCGCTTAATTGGCGCCAGTGTTGTTTATGAGAGCAAACTGGGTTGAGATGGGGAAAAAAACAAGAGTTAGATGTTCTCACGTTGTAATGATTATTCCATCTATAACATTTATTTATAGTTGGTTTGTTTTTGATGCAAATAATTGAGCCAAAATATGCTTTAAATTTAATGAATAAAGAATATTTTATGATGTATATAGTTTATGGATGAACCGATCCAGGTGATAGTAAAACCTCACAACTTGGATTATCTAGAATAAAATTTAATTTAAATCCTGCCCTATTTACACTTACTACCTATATAAGCAGCAACAGGTGGGGGGAGGGCCACTGTACGTTTAGAAATTTCTTTTTAAAACCTTGTCATACCTGGATGCAGACACTAGTATTGTTTAAGTTTCTGTTTATATTTCCTGAATTGTTGATTTTGTTGAAAGTTTTCATTAAATTCCTCTTTCTCTCGTCTCTTCCAGACTGAAGGACTTCGTTTGTCCTCGGCTTTGGCGTCTCGACCTGCTGCTCAAAACAAAAACAAGCAAGAAAAAGAAGAAGAAAAAAAAACAGACTTTTTGTTTTGTTTTTGCCCCTTTGTCGGGCTCCGTGACCCGAAAAGACTGTGTGGGACCCATCAGCATCACAAGCCGCCTGCTTGCACACACTCTGAAAAAAGCAGGTCACCGTCTATGCATGCAGTGTATCGCTGAAGGCAGTACAGGTGTGTGTATGTGTGTGTGTGTGTGTGTATGTCGGATGTGTGTTGGTACGTCTCGTGTTCCCTGCACTTTGAGAGGCCATTTCTCCTGTGACCTAAATTTTGGCACAAGCACAGAAGCGAAGATAGTCAGACAATAACAAAGCTCAAATGGTACCAAGTTACCGTTTATTTACTTGAGGGTAGATTTAGTGTGCAAGTGTTTGTTTCTGAGAACCGTCAAACCTGCTGCACTCTGCAGGGATGGAATACCAAGGTACACTGAGTACATAAAACAAGAAAAAATAAATATATATAAGTATATATAGTAGTACACATTAGATGTTTTATTTATTTTTTGGATGATGAATGTTTGATAAGACCTACCCGATGCCTTAATGTGTATACTGTCCTTATGTTTTCTATGAAATAAGAGATAAATATTCTATTGGGGTATATTTGTTTAGACCTACATCTCTATATTATTATTATCTTGTGGAAAGCAAAATGCATAGTTTACCATTAAATATATTATTTCTGAAATGTACAGAACCAGTTTGGCTGCTTGAGAGCTGATTAAAGTATTTTCTTAACGGATAATTTCACCCATTTGATGTTTTTTGTCCAATCATATTGGACTAGTAAAAATATATTTATAAATGTTTATGCATGTCTTTTCGTGACTTAGCTGAAATCCTAAAAAATAATAATAATAATAATAACACCAGGCACTGTTCCTCAGTCACTTGAGCCTGAAAACCTCACACACTCCTACCTTCAAACCAAAGGCTTGTTGTTCGGGTCGACGCAGGCCTTCCTGCTGTGATATCACTTGACTGTACAACTGTAATGCTGAGACGACAACGGAGGGGGAGAGCCAACGCAATCTCAACATTACGAAAAATTGGAGGCACAGTTGAGGCGGCTTAACCTAAAAGTATTGAAGGAAAAAGTTAAACAGTAGCACCATCATGGAGGCTCGTGGCAAGAGAAAACTTTACTATTTAACGACTTTAAATGTGTAAAAAATGGTGATGCCTAGCTAATGCGTGCTGGTCATCTCCAGTAATGCATCACTTCGTACCCACATCAGGGATGTCCAGGAAATACTTTAACAACTGATGACTTAAATATAATTTATTGTAACTGCTAGTAATCTATAGTAAGGAAACTTGATTATATTATTTCTGTAAATTACATGTACAACTAGCAGGTCAGTGATTGTTTTTTGGTTTGATCGCCAGAACCACAATCAATGGAAACTGGGAGGAAATTGACATAAATCACTGAAGTATTTAATCATAGTACAAATGGAAGGAGGCGGTTTGACTTACCCAAAAGCCTTTGCTAATATTACCAACTTTTAGCTAGCTGCTGTCAAAAAATATAAAAAAATATGAAAATTAAACTGCTATTTTGCTGGTAAGAAATGAAAGAAAATGGCAACTTGCGTGCGAAATCGGGTACGAATTGGTGAATTACCTTGAGCCTTTGCTAACATTATCAACTGTTAGCTAACAAAACTCTTGACTGTAATGAAATTAGCTTAATATTTTCTTGCTTCTAAACTATCAAATAGTTTAAAAATATATCTAAAGTGAAAACTTTGAGCATATGGATGAATGCTAACATGTAGCATAAAGCAAACTGCCTCAGTATACTGCTGTACATCCATCACAGCTTTGCTAGCAATAGCTAACGTTAGCTGCTGTAAACTACTAGGTTGTACTAGTAAATGTGAAAACTGTCTTTAATTGAGTGCCGTATTACATTGCTCCATTTTCATCCAGTCACAGAAAAATTCATTATTTCTCCAGTTTTGAATTAAAATTAAACAAATAATGGCAGGAAGTCAAATTAGCAATCCTCCAGAAATGGTTGCTACGGTATTTGAAAACAGTTTTTATCGGCGTTTATTACGACTGCTGTCTTTTTGAACTCTTCTGTGCCGACACCAACTGGCTTCAAACCCCTTAGATGTACAGTAGATTGTAAAACTTTTACATGTCTGAATGTATCGCTGATTTTTGCGGGACCACCGCACATTTTAAATGGTTTTGAAAGTGTTAAATAACATTGGAGCTGTACCAAGCTAACTTATGGTATCTATTTATCTTTAGAGTTTGTACATATATGGTGTAAATAGAAAAGAGTTTACCTAAAATATTGTATTCTTAGATTTGACCTATAGGTTGCAATGCTATTCCTGTGTAAAGACTTTGGCTACAGATTTTTAAAACGGGAGGGTTTGTTTTGGGTCTGTACAGTGTATTGTATGCTTTTCTCCCTCACAGTCTGATTATATAAAACAAAAAAAAAAAAACGTGGTTTATTTTATTATAGAGATCTATTTGCCTTGTTGACACACTTTACCTAATGGCATATGCAATATTGACATGAATCAAAAATAGTTTACAACTATGGAACCAAATGTAACATTGCATTGATCCTTTTTTTCCCATTAAACTGGAGCTCTTTTGCTCCTTTTATATATATATTTTTTCTTTCTGCCAAGTGTTTTTCATTGCTGGGAATTTTGTTGTTGACATGTCTGGAAGCGTTTTTCCCATTTCTGTGTCTGAACGGATCGTTCTTTAGTTGGATTGACTCGGTCTGAATGTGTTGTCTTCCATTGTACATAATTCAATATGCTGTTTATTGTGATGCTCACAAGAGATAAATATGATTTATAAATTCTGGTAGTCAAGTATTGCTTTTGTCTGTATTAATTATGGATAGCAACCAACATAAATAAATAAATAAATTATTTAAAGAGTCACAACTTTCTTGTTTTTTTTTTTTTGTTTTTGTTTTTTTGACTTATCCATCTTGGAAATTTGACTCTCTAATTCTGTCGTTGGCACTGACTCAAATCACTTCCTGTACACACACAGGATATCCTGTTTCTGTCTCGTGAAGAACTTTATTTGACCGTGGAGGAACCAGGAAGCTATTCGTGAGCAAATGTCTTCCTGTCAAGCCACAGTTTTCCCAGTTTGGAAGTTCAGGAAGAGTTCAGCTTATGACGATATTTAAAATATGGGGTATTTTAGCCTACTTCATGTTGTCAAACAGGACCAACAGAGATTTAGCTTTAAAAAACCTGATTAAAAAATGTATTTTTAAATAGTTAAATGAAGTCTGTTTGAATTTTCCATTTATTATGTGTGTGTGTGTGACACAAAAAGTGACCTTTAAGTGTGTTCTGTACATTGTGTACAGAACATAAACACACACATGTGCATTCTGCAGGGGGCAGGCATACCTCCAGCTGTATTAATTAGCAGCTTGACACAGTTACAGAGGCGCTGCTCTGCTACTAGGCAGAAACGGCTTCGTATAAAAACCCAGCAACGTGCCGTCAGTAGGAACACGCTGTTCCTCACTCTCCTCTGCACAGATTACATACTGCAATGGAAAATGTAAGCAAAAAATGTAAAAAGACTCCTCCGTGCTTTTGTCACAGCAGTTTAAATGCAGCTTACGGGATGCTGAGTTTTCCAGTTAGGACTGGAGCAGACTGGGATCCGGACCAGTAAACGTCCTGCTTTGAACTGGGAGGGCAGGTGTTGCTTCCTAAATGAGATCACATTAGTGTGGTTAAATTAAAAACCCACTCCTAACTCAATAAGAGGCTGAACTGGGATTTGGTAATTTTATTACTAACTAACAGATCTACAGCGTTAAGGTCCAATCATGTGACTGGATGGTCCTTATTTACCTCATTTAGCCACTGCGCTGTGAACTAAAGCAGCGTAAAAGTAAAATACAAGCATGTGGGTGTGGGCTGCTTTGGCTCCACTGGGCTTCTTTCCCCATGCTGAGGTTCTTCAGGGGATTGGGAGTCACTGGCCCCATTATTTCTCCCTGAATCAGCCTAAGGAGGGTTTCAGCCAGGCTCAGCGAACTCCATGGCGCAGCGGCGTGCAGGGCGGAGCGGTGACCCACTTACAGCAGCCAGCCTTGGCTCCTCACGGAGGAGATGACCGAGGCACGCTGCACGGATTATCCCCCGTGAAAATATAACATAGTGACATAAATCGTAAAAATGTCGGGGTCACATCATGTTTATACAAACTGTTGCCTTTAAATCGGTGAACACACAGCCAAGATGTCAAATGTATGAAAGGAGATTAGGGCAACTGAAAATAAAAAAATATATACAACTTCAATCTCAAACTTTTGATGTTTCTTCTCAAAAATCAAATTGTTTTCCACAAATTCTAACTTTAATCTCAACAGTTGAACCTTTATGCTCATATTAATCTTCAAAATTCTGAAGAAAAAAAGTCAGAATTTTGAAATAAAATCAGAATTCTAAACAAAATCTGAAAAATGTCAGAATTCTGAAATTAATGTCACAATTCTGGAGAAAAAAAAATCACAATTCTGAAGAAAAGTGTAAATTCTCCAAAAAAAAAAAAAAAAAAAAAAAATCTGAATACTGGAGAAAATGTGAAATTTATGAAAAGTCAGAATCCTGAAAAAAAAAATGTAATTCCAAAGAAAAAGTTAAAATTACAAAAACCAGATCCCAATGCTAAAGGAAAAAAGTCTAAATTCTTAAATTAAAGTCAGAATTATTTTTTTTGTTGTTGTTCAGTGGTCCTAATACTCTTCTGTTATGACATTTTATTTGATTTTAGTAAAAAAAAAAAAAAAACAGAGATACAGTTCATAGATTATTGATGGTTTTTTTGTATCATAACAGAAAACTATCCATAATAATGCAATTCTTATGTTAATTTTTCAATGCAAAAAGATTTTTCTGCATTACCAAGTACATTCATTCCATGAACTTTGCTACTGAATGTGTACAACAGGATACAGTTCTTCCAAAAAAAAATTTCAAGTCAATTATTTGTGCTTATCTCTGGAAAAAACAACAATGGACCTTGTTTTAGTTAGCATGACCCTCAAAGCTGAAATAACTAAAGTGAGATGTTTATAACTAAAGTGAGATGTTTAAGGGGTTTCTTTCAATCTACAGCGTCTAAATGCGATTCCCTGCTGCCTTCGTTGAGGAATGGTTTCCTTCTTGCAGACCTGCCATGTAACCTAAACTTGAACTGTCATTTTGACTGCTCAAGCATTATACTGTAACATGATGTTGTGACAGAACCATTTCACACATTTTAAGGGTTGCTTGCTTGCTTGGTCAGATCTAGGCATTCTGGCATTTGTGGACTTTTTTCAGTAAAGTTTTATTCCCTTACTTTATGTTTCCCTTTCCAGCACTCTGACTTTCTCAATACCTACGAGTGTAAGTAGGTCTGTTTGGACTTTGTTGCTAATGCTAACACATTTTTAACCCTTTTATTCTCCAAATCTCTTGTATTACTCAGCACTTTATCATGAAGGCATCATGCAGCCTTTATACTCCCCTTGCTGAATCAACAGACCACCCAGACGCTGTTGCTCGTGTGTAAAATAGATAGAAAGATCCTTTCTCTGCTGCTTTGTACTTCTCAGGCCATGGCGTTCAGACTCGACGTGCTTGGACAGCGTGTGGAGATCGGGTCTTTTCCCACCGCGTACAACAGACACTCCTGCTGCTGTTTACCAAGTGGAAGAGTCCAGCCTCCCAGTCTGCATGCTGGCTCATCGGCCGATGCTCACAAACATGTTTCGCAATGGAAATTCTCAGGAATGACAGCGCTGTGAGAAAGCCAGGACTGGGTTGGCTTGCATCTCTTTGGTGACTCACTTCTGTGCTCCAACAGTCCTGGAGAGCTGGAAATCCCTGCTGGGGATGTGGGAAGCTGGTGGAGACATAACTCAACCAACTTATTAGAGACACTGATCCTATTTATTAGGATCCTCGTTAGGGCTAATTAGGTTAGATATAAATAGTCATACACGTAAAAGACCATTTCAACAACCACATATGAAAAGTACAGAGCTGAGTAGAGTATCCAAAAGGTTGTACTCAAGTTAAAGTAAAAAGTAGTCATCCAAGTAAGAGTAAAAAAAAGTCTAGTAACTGATTATATTATTAATTATTTAACATTTAAAAATGACATCATCAGACGGACCAACATATAAAGTTAAGTGGAAATGTTGGTATTTTAAAATGACAATAATTCATATAAGTAACAAAAAATAACAAATCAGACAAAAGAATGTTTTTTTCCAAATCAGTTTTTTTTCAATAAAAAACATATTAAACTTTCATAAAAGCCTGCAGGTCTGTGTCTGTCTGGTGAATTTTTGGTTAAAACATATTTGTTTTTCATTCAGTGGGTAGAAAATCCAGAAATTTTACTCAAATAAGAGGAGCAATAATTCATAATAAAATAAGCACAAGTAAAAAGTGCTAATGGAAGTTATCTGTCACAGATTATCGGTCTTCTACCACGACATGATGATGGTTTTAAAAAATACGTAAATAAAAATTATATTATTAAACGTTGGTCTAAAGTAATAACTACTCCTCAATTCACAAACAAACAGGAGTTTCTCTAAAAATAAACAGTCAGGGTGATGATGTGTATGATCAGAATATGAGCTGTTCATGGTACACTTTGTTTATAAATATGAGTAAATTGCCTTTTTAGCCCAGGTTGCAATATAACTGACAACTTCACTGTATTCACTGCAATAAATGCCAACAAAAACCACTGCAGCTGATCAAGCAATGGTCCAGATATTATTCTGACTATAAAGGTCACCGACTATGATTTTGATTTGATCTAATCTGATATATATCAAGAAAACCTGCTTTTCCATTGCAGATTCTGTGATCAGACAAATCTCTTTCAATTCTCAGAAGCAGCATGCAGTAAACACCCACTTTAAACACTTTACTCTCTAACACTTAATCCCATGTGTTTGGAAACATGGCCTGCTGAGATTTTTAGCCTGGAGTCTTTCATCGCAATCCAGCGCACAACACGCAAAGCGAGATTAGGAGTTATGGTGAGTTTGCTGCGCACATACAGTCATGCACATAAATCCTGGGGGATTATTCATGTTTCCATCTGCGTTTCTGACCTTTACTGGGCAAAAACAAACACAATCTAAGAGACACTGAGCTACAAAGGCGGTTTTTTTTAAAGATAATTTCTCATGTGTGTAATCACAAATCAGTGACTGGTCAGTGCAATGCCACTGTGGATATGTGCTTTGAGTAATTGTGCTTTGGCAGATGCATAACTTGAACAGAGGCAGTATTTTCATGTGGCTAACACGGGCACTTGCCCAGGGCAGCAATGGAAGGGAGTGGCCACAAGAAAACCGTAACAAGAAAGCTTAAAGGTTTTTCAAAAACATAAGACCGAGGCAAGCAAACTTATATAATTTTTGTCATTGTGGTTAAAATGTTAATCATCTGTAAATGTAAATATAATTGAGGCTGGTTGGGCTGAAGGCGGCATCGATATAAAGACTGCCACGGAAACCAAACATGCAGCTAAACATGCATGAATCTAAAACACATCAGAGCATAAACATACTTGTGTCAAATATGTCTTTGGTTACAATTTATAGTGGTGTCAGTGAAACGCTGATGCTAATGAGGCTTTTGCTTTGAGCTTGTAATGCTTGGCATTAGAAGCTTTAGACAAAGCAGTTTGTCATGGCTCACAACCAGACTGGATTTCTGGATTTGGAATGATACTACAAACGACCTAAAAGCTGCAAGACAGACTCTTTGTTCAAATTTACTCTCATTTAAGAAGAATCAGATCGAGAGCACGGCTAAAGCAGTGCCAGGCAGATTCTCCCAAAACAACTGCTAGCTCGTGTCTTCATCGACTTTAATTATCCCCTCTTGACAGCCAGTAACATTTCTCTGCATTTGGAGTTTAAAGGAATCAGAGTCATAGATTTGCGCCTCTGAATCAATGCTTTGCAGAATCCTCTTCTGTCCTCCAGCACTCCCTGATTTCAATGAACAAAGAGTGCATTAAAGCACGCAGCTTTTCTTTTCATTATTGATTTTTCTAAACCACGTCAACGTGATGATTGTTTTACTTTAGCCACGTATGGGTCCCTGAGGGTCGGATCTGCCTGAGGCTCAGGTGTCTGCCTCTAAGCCTGAGCCAGAATCTGTCTGTTTCTGACCTTTAGTCCCACCCCGGCTTGTTTACCTGCTGAGTGGAATGTGGAATTATGTAAGGCTTAATCTATCAGAAAGTACACATCCCTGAGTTACCCAGGCCACAGGACAACACACGCACACACTCACACACCCACATACACACACACTGACTTATAAGCAGACAAATAGCTCAGTAATACTACCGCTTTGCTTGCTTGTCCGGTTTACATAAAACAATGATTAAATAAAGTATCATAATAACGGCTAAGTTTTATTACGCAAACACAAACAAGTTTTAGCAAAGGCCTCTAATGCGTGTGCTTTTATGACCAATAGTAGGGCTTTTATAATCACACAACACAGATAAAGGCCCACATATTTGATGGACGTTAGTAGTGGAAACACACACAATTATGTTGATTGTTCTCATATATGGAAACATCCCGTCTTGTTTTCTAAGTATTTTGCACAGATATAATTTTAAATTAACTCAATGCTTATTTCCACATCATTCTCTGCCTCATACTAATGTCTGATTGCCCTAAAACACCTGCCACTAAAGTCACTAAGATTCACTGAGCAAATATCGGAATACAGTTAGACACCAAAGACCATAACACCATCTAAAGAGTCAGCATTATGTATTTTTCTGGCACATAGTGCCATTTTGTAGCACAATCAAGTACTGCAGACTAGTTACCTTCAGTTTTTATAAAAATGCTATTAAATATGACCTAAAATAAATTGAATGCCTCTGTCTCTTTAAGAAGCTCCTGCTCTTTCTGAAACTCCAGGAAGTCATCACAACATGCCTCCTCTATTATTAACCCTTTAGCAACATTTTCACTGAGAAGCAGCTCCTATAAGTATAATGTTTGCTAATTGCTGCTGGCTAGTCTGAAGGAACTGAGTAGGGGAGGAGCTGTGATTCGAAGGTGAGGCTAAGTCGGCAAGGCGTTTTGAACTGCTTAATGGTTGCCATGGAGATTAAGGGATTTCTCAAACATGCATGAAAGACTCAAAACAACACCCCAGGTATGTTTTTGATGATTATATAAAATAATAACATGATGTAAAACTAAAAAAAAAGAAGTAGATTTGACATAATACCGATCCTTAAAAATTAGCATTCAGTCCAAAAATGGTGAAAGTTCATCCTGTAGCTATCCTAATCATAAAGTATATTCGTACTGTAAACTGTTAGAATGGCCCAGTCAAAGTTTTTCATTGCGTTTGTTCATTTAAAGATGTGTCGTTTTTCCAAGAAGTTCCTTTGGTGGAGTTTGGTGGGTGCAGGTCAGCGCCTGTAGGAATCAGAGGCTTCTGGGCGAAGTCATCCTCAGCGGTCTGTGTGCGTGCACGCAAACCTGGCAAATCATCTGTTTAACACGGCAGCCACAGGCTAAAGCTTACAGAACATGGCAGACTCAGACAGGCACACACAGTCAAAGGGGCTTAATCAGGGGTGTCCGCACGCAAAGATGCTGCAGTCAAATCCAGCCCAGTGGAAGAGATTGTGCCCAAGCACATCAGACGTAACACAGGGTTAGAAACAGAAGAGGAATTAATAAGGATCTGCCAGCAAATTGTTGAATCAATACGTTATGCACGAGGTTATCTGTTATGAATGGCAGGAAGGCTGTAAACAGAGCCTGACCTTTCGCATCAGGCCACATGCTTACACAACCAGATAGCACCTGCGGGTGTTACGGGAAGAGAGGTTAGCATGCTGTTATGCTGTTAGGTCACAAAGTTGAACCAAAGTGGTGTTGAAACTTGAGTTACAAGCAGCAGAGGATTTCA
Organism: Poecilia latipinna; assembly: GCF_001443285.1. Classification (NCBI taxonomy): domain Eukaryota; kingdom Metazoa; phylum Chordata; class Actinopteri; order Cyprinodontiformes; family Poeciliidae; genus Poecilia; species Poecilia latipinna. The sequence goes on from NW_015114552.1 coordinate 23,728, forward strand.
AAAAAGCTGCAGATCAGATGAAGATCAAGATTAGTTTAAGCTCACTGTAGCCACGTTTTGGGAGTTTATAGTATTGCGTTTTGTTTTCGATTGATGCATCTCTTGCTTCCCTTTGACCCGAAAGTTGTTTTGCTGAACACCGGATGTTGAGCATTCTTCTGTCAGGCGTGGGCTAACGATCCACGATCCACTGGTGTTTGCGTTTTATCACTTGTTTTTGTTTTTGCATCGCTTCTGACTTCTTTATTGTTGTCATTTGGGTTTTCCAATTTCACTTCATTCTTCTTGGTTCTTTGTTGTGGTTGGGTCATGACTCATAAGTTCATTCCTTTTGTTTTGCAGCTTCTTGCTCATTTTTTATGCCCTGTTTGTGCATTTTAGTTTATTTTCTAGAGTTAGACTCGCTTTGTGTGCAGGACGTGATCGCGTGTGAATATGATAAGAAAAATTGTCTCCAATAATTTATGGCTTGTCGCATTATCATGGAGCGGAGTGTGTTCTTTCCTGTTGTTTTTGAAAGCAGGTAAAAGCGACCATGTACGATCGAAATGCTTGTTTACAAAACGCCCTGATTGTAGTTACTGTAAAATCACTGCCAAGCATCTCAGATTAACTCAAGGTCTGAGGAAAACAACACACGGCTTTAATGGAGGCCAATAAACAAGATGATTTATGGGTAGTTCCTGTGTGAACATTAGACATGTTGATAAGAAAGTTCATCCTGACATGTCACTGGAGGGTAAATGAAGTGGATTGATGCGTTTGAGTTGACATCAGTGTGACAGAAGATGCAGAGCGGCTTTGCTCCTGATTCCCACAATCGGCTCTTGCACGGTTCTGCAGTTTGAATTCAACGTCACGCTTCCTCTATGTAACTTTACTTCATTTCAGCGTTATGTAAGGAGTCATTTTGTGCAGCTTTATAACGGCGGCTGATGGTAAAAAGTTGGATAAGGTGTACTGGAACGTGCTGCAATAAAAATTCCAAGAATGAAAGTAAAAGGCTATTAACACACCTTGAACCCGTTGACATCGACCCACAATACAATCCCTTTAGCAGGCTTGATTTTAACGTTGATCCTTTTTCCCTCCATAGATGTTTGTTATAGGAGATCAGGAGCAAAACCATGTTCTGTTTACCCCACATCTTAGAATAATGTAACATAACCATGTCAACAATTGAGCTCAGTTCCTATGCTAACTACGTTTAGGCCTAAAAGATGGCGCATTTACCCATCAAATGTGTGTGTGACTGATTTAACTAAACACAAATCATCAGAGGCACAAACAGGAAACTTACAAGCATGCGTAACGACTGCATTTGACAAAATGTAATGCTCCAGTTGTTGACTGTGTGTATTTTTGTAGTTTTAAAGCACTTTGCTGCTGAAATGTGATAGCAATGTATTGATTTAAGAATTAAAGTTTCTTCTTTTAATAGTAATGATTTTTGTTTATTTTCACTGTACTTGTGCTTTTATGGTTTGTCCTTTAGTTTACCTTTTATACTCACTTTTCATATTGAATTGCACTGAATTGTAGCTTGTTATGCTGCTTAAATCTGCATTTTAAGAAAAGATTAGCAAAAGGATCAAGCAGTGGATTTTTTAGGGCAGCTGTGGCTCTGAGGGTAGAGTGGTCATCTTGTGACCAGAAGGTCCAGGGAGCAATTTAACATGAAAACCGTATAGAAAAGGGATAAAAGAAGAACAATCCATGAAAGTATGAAAACAGAGAACTTAATCAGAAATCATTTCTGATTAAGTTCTCTAGAAACTCTAGTGCAACTCAAGGAGATTAAAATGTAAGAAAACAATATGATAACATAAAAACAGAAAGTAAAGAAAACATTTTGACTCTGACAAATAATTTTGACTGGCACAGTAAATAAATCTGGAAATATTTTGACATTTAAAGAAAACTTCCTTTTTTTTCACTGATACAGATCAACACATTTTCTACCTCCTGTCATTCCAGTAGAGACTTGCTACCTCTGTTTTATGTCCTGGTCCTGTAAATATATCACTTTCTCTATTTATCTTCAGAGCAGCTGCAAAACTCTGATGGTTTAAAATCTCTTTCTCATGACGTCTGCACACATAAACATGTGAGTTATTGTTTTGGGTGGTTATCCTTTCACATATTTTCCTCTAAGATCCAAGACACCAATCAGCAAATATTAAAGTCAGTTTATATTTTACTTCTTCTATAATTTTATCTCTCTATTTTGTGTTCTGGAGTGCAAATGTGGTAAATAAAAAAATAAGTGACAGTCCCATCTTTATATTAACAGTTTTTAATCATTTTATTAAAACATTAAGGTCACTTTCTAAAATGTCTCTAGCTTTTGTAAATCAAGTCGTTGCAAAATGTCTGGATTATGAGAACCAAGAAAATATCCAGGAATGTAGAAACACAAAGTTAGACAAGTTTCTTCGAATTGAATATCATTTCTACACTAGAATGGCCAATGAATTACAAGTCAATAATCCTAAAATATAAACTTTAAAACTTAAGCTGTAATGTGATTTCACCTGGTGCCTTTTGAAGTAAAACAATGAGAATCTATTTAATTTAGGGGTTATTGAAGAACATCAGTGATGTCAATAAACAAAATTGATAATATTCTTCAGAATGTGTGTTCAGGTTGTTGTTCTTCTTACATTTAACATCAACATTAATTAAAAATATGATTTAAAAGAATAATATAGAATGGTTCTGCATCCTATAGTGTAAAATTAAACTATAAATAATAAACACATTTTTAAATCACAAATCCAAATAGATCAAAGTCTCTATGATAAACTTAACATACCAAGAAGAAACATAATGAGGATCATTGTAACATGAATACAGGTTATATTACAAAGATTTAAACCTTATATGACTCAATGTTTGGATCAGTTTTATGTCAAATATTTGCTGATTTTGTGTGTTTTAGTTTATAAAAACACATCACATTTAGGGGACATAGAAACATTATAAAAGTGACAAGATGAACAACCAATAAATACATTATTTGATCTTCAGTTGAAATAAAAACTGAATATTGTCACTAGATGAAGTTTTGGCTGAATCATCTGTGTTTCTGTTTCATCTCAGCAGGTGTGGATCTGCATGATGTCGATGCGTCGCTGCTCCTCAAGCTTTAAGTCCAAAGTGTGTTTGAGCTCCGACACTGAAACCTGCATCAGGACGACGTCTCCAGTGGCTCTGATGGTTGTGTTGGGTTTTCTCACTCTGGGTCAGACTGACTTTTAAATTTAGCTGTCAAGTTTGGTTTGAACTCGTATCTATTATTGTTTTCCTTTTACGTTGCTCATTTCTCTCTTCAGCATCATCTGCCAATAATTTTCTGACTCAGTCTGAACCATCAAAGTCAGTCAGTGTTGGAGCGACTGTGACCATCAGGGAAGTTCAAATATTGGTTCTGATCTCAGTTGGTACCTGCAGAAACCTGGACAGCCTCTAAACTTCTTATAGATCAGGCTTCAAGTCGGTTCTCAGAAACTCCGTCTAGATTCAGCGGCAGTAGATCTGGTTCTGATTACACTTTAACCATCAGTGGTTTTCAGGCGGAAGATGCTGGAGATTATTACTGTCTGGGTTACCATGGTAACACCGCATTCACACAGTGATTTATGGTCGAAAAAAAAACCTCCTTCAGTCTGACTGAAGGCTGCAGGTGCAGAGAAATGATGAGAACTGGTTCAGTGAACACGTCACAGAAGTTACCAAGTAAAACCATCAAATATCTAAGGCTCAAATCACCAACTATAGATTAATTTATAAACACAGATGTTGAAATTAGTTTATAAATATGGATTATTAATAAGTTTTCTAATGTTTTGCCTCAAACACTAAAGAGTCTTCAGTTCTTACCTAAAGGCTTTTACATGTGCAGGTTTCTAAAACCTTTTATAAACTTTAAAGAAATGAAGATGAGACGTTTGAATGTAAACAAGAATAAAGAGTGAGATATGTGGTGGTGGAATGATGTCACACCACCAGCAAAGGAAGATTCTGTGATGTCACTGGCGATGCTGTCTGTGATGTCATCAACTGCAGAATTGCATGTAACACAACTCTGCATATTTTTCATTGCTTGCAGTAACCCTGACTAGTTCAGAAGTGTGCAAAGCTCGTGTGAAGAAATTTTCCCAATCAGCGATTTTAGTAAGTGCATTTTGGAGAAAATGTCAGATACACCAAGAAACGGCAGTGGAGAGATGGGGCCCCATCTCTCCAACCCTGAAGGCCTGTTCACACATGCATACGAGGCCTTGCTGGAGGAAATCCAACAACTCAGCTCTCGTCTGGACATGGAGATCGCTGGAAGGGCTGAAGACAATCAGAAACTGGCCCAGCTGGAGGAAGAGCTGGAAGAGACTAAGGAAGAGTTAGAAAGGGAGAAAGAAAAGTGGAACGAGAAGCTCAAGTGCAAATATGAAATTGATATCATGGTACTACAGGAACGGCTAACTGAAGAGAGAGAGGACCATCTTAAAAAAGCAGAGGAAGACATGGCGCTGATAGATGACCTGAAAACAACAAATGCCGTTCTCCAGAAAAACCATGACAAAGAAGTCCAATTCCTGCAAGAAGAAAAAAAATGTTTGCAGAGAAAGTTTAATGACATGAAACATTCATATCATGAATTTATTGCCAAGTACCAAAATGATGTTTCTGAATTGAATCTAGAAATAGAAAAACACAAGCAGGAGATTAGCCAGGAGAAAGAAACAAACTTACAGACGGTTAAAGAAAATCAGAAACTTATCAATGACCTGACAGCTGAAAAGGAGGAGCTCCAACAAAAGATGACAGAAGAGATCACAATCCTGAAAAACAGAGAAACGTACATTGTTAATGAATTGAATCTAGAAATAGAAAAATACAAGCATGAGATTAGCAAGGAGAAAGAAGCAAACTTACAGACGGTTAAAGAAAATCTAAAACTTATCAACAACCTGACAGCTGAAAAGGAGGAGCTCCAACAAAAGATGACAGAAGAGATCACAATCCTGAAAAAAAGAGAAAAGTATATTCTTAATGAACTGGATCAAGTCCACTTTTTACACGACGAGCTCGAAATCAAGTATGAGAATGATGTAATTGAACTGCAGCAGCAGGCCGAAACCTACAAGGAGATTATAAAACAGAGAGAAACTAATATTTCAGAAAGAGAAGGGAAGGAAAAGTTTATCCAGGAAGAGTTAGAGAAATTTAAATGTTTGTACCTGGAGCAAAACTACCGTTATGAGACTGATATCACAGCACTTCAACAAAAAGCAGAAAAATATCAGCAGGAGATAAGTAACATGAAAGAGGAGCTAAAAAAATCAAAAGAGGATCAACTGCCAGACACAGAGGATAAAAACAATGCCACCGTTTTAAAAGAGGAAGAGTCACAGAACCCCGTCGACCAGGTTAAAGATGCAAAACGAGACGATTCTTATGAGGAGGAACTTTTCGCAGAATCTTTG
>NW_015114552.1:33414-76088 GCF_001443285.1 Poecilia latipinna
GTACTTTTTTTAATCGGTCGCACCACATGATTTATACAATAAACGTAGGCCAGGAAACAGGTCAAAATCCTTTTAATACATGAAAACAGAATTACATTCATTTACAGTGCATTGCAAAAATAACAACACAAATAGAACACACCAATTTAATTTGCCTAAAAATGAATGCAGTAATCAACTTTGTAGTAAACATTTCAAACATATCCCTCATAAAATCAGAATGTACGGGAGATTGCTTTAATTTCCTAATTTTATTTTAAAATCTGGAAAGACATTTTCAATCTCCCAAATGTAAGTACATTAATGAAAACATAATAATTCATTTAAGTTCAACCATTTTAAACAGAACCATGCATGATAAGTAATGGTTTCAAAACTGAAAAATTTAATGAACTTAAAAACCATCATGTTACTCGTGGGTAGAGACGCTCCGATTAAGTTTTTTCCTGCCGATTCTGATCACCCATGAGGGCCGATCACTGCCAATCACCATTACTGATCACATGGATTGACTGTTAATTTCTCGCTTTAGGTATAAATGACACCATGTGATCTGGCAAAATGGACCATTAGACTGTCGCATGGTGCCGACTTGATCTTCTTCTCTCACATCTTGAAGTACCTGGCCCATATATGGTACTTCATCATAGCTCAGTTTGATGACATTGGGATCTAGTAAAATAGATCAAAACAATAAATGACTAAATATATGCTATAACTATTCCCGTAATGTTAAATGTTCCATTATATTTTTATCATATCAATGCAAAAACAATAATAAAACTGTACAAAAACCTATTCTGGAAATAATAATACAAAGTATTGCTTTTGCATTTGAGTCTTGAAATCAAAAATAAAAGCACAGAAACTCCTTTTCAAAAACATAAATGTATCATTACAACGGTCGCACCAAATGATATTTTCATGTTCAGTCATTATCAACTGGCAAATAATTTGCCTCCTTAAAAAAACAACCTAGCTTCAAACATAAGGCAAATATAACATTTATAATCAAAACAGAAAATAGTAGGTATATTTAAATATTAATAGTTTTTTGGTGGTCGCACCACATGACACCCAAATATGGCAACTACATACCTACTGCTAAAAGTGACACTTTTTCTGAAATTTAAGAAAAATAAACAAACCTGTTTGCTGTCTCCAGTGATTCTTGGCAGACTGTTGGATGATTCAACCTCCTGTTTTTGACTGGATTTCAAAATTTAAGTCCAAAAATGGGAATTTCTTGTTGGTCGCACCACATGATATTTTGTTAAATGACATTTTCGGACAAAGTTTATTTAAATGTTATAATGGAATTATAACTAAAAATGCTTTGAAAATTTGTACAGGATGAAGAAAAGACTTTGAAAATCATGCCAAACAGGAAAGAAAATATATTTGAACAGATTTAGTGTAATTTTAAAGACATTTTTGAAACACTAATTGAGTTTGGACAGTCGCACCGCATGACATTTTGACCCTTCAAGGACCCCAAAAATGGCCAAAAAAGAACAGCTTTTGAAAGGTTAAAGAATGTGCATATGTGGGAGATATAGTACATAATTATGGTTTCTTTTTATGAGTTTAAACCTTTTTTTAGCTGTAAAAAGTAGAGCTGGACAAAAGAAATTGGGCGTCTCATCTTTGAGCCGCTACACAAATCAACTTGATTGATTGAAGTGACTTCCAAACTCCATTGTCCAGTTGTACTGGGCCAAAAGTCACATTCCTTTGTGTAGCTCAAAGGTTAGCAGCAACACTTCAAGTTTTATGACTTTCTACATCTTCTTGCTCACCCCATAAAGAGCTTCTACGCTCTATTTGTGGTCCTGGAAATAATTACATAAGCCAAACATTGGTGCCAATTCTGATTCCCAATATCTTTAGAGTAACATTGCAAGTTAGCAAAAGCCACTCAGACGTCTGTAAAGTTCATCTTTGACCAAACCAATCCAATCTCTGCCCATCTGTCCACATTTAGTTTGATGCTGAAACAGAAAAGTCAGCTGGCTGAATCACCTCTAGACTCATGATGTAACCAAGGAGGCCTGGCACACGACTCAGCTGTCTGTCTGTCTCAACAGGGCTTTTACTTGAAAGGAATTTCCAAAATCCGGCGAGGCAAGGAGTGGGAGAGCTGTTAGGACACTCCGACCTATGACTGAGACTAAATAAGGGAGACAGCCAGACAGATATTAAACAGACAGGCAGCGCTCTAATTTTAGTCTTTACATTTTAGCTGGGGGAAGGAAGAAAAAGCCTTGCACAGTGTTGTGTAGAGTGTAATTTAGGTGAGCTGAAGACCGAGTGAGACGGTTTGCTGATGAGTTCAGTCGTGCCTTGAGGCGGCGGTGGATCAGAAGAGGTTTCCCCCCCTATTCTGTTTACAAAACAACCACTGGGAATGCACATTAGGGACTGCTTGCGTTGGGAACAAAGTGTACTGAAAGCACACTCTCATACGCCCTTCGATGTGTATCAGTTAAAGCCGCCTCTGCTGCGACACGTTCGCCGCTGCAAACACAACAAGCTTTGTGTCGGAGCACTCAAATCAGGTGAGAAAAACAGCTCCTGATGACCTAAATTACACAAGTACTTATTGATCCCCTGGAGCCAAATTCGAACACCACACAAGCTAAAACCTGTGTTGATACTTCGGGAAAGAATAGACTTTTATATGAATTAAAAAAGTGTTTAGGAGTAATGTTATGCACCATGAAATGAACATTTATTTCCAGGGGGGGCTTCGGAGGACAAGCCGGCTTTCATTATTTGAGCTCTTAGTTTAGTCAGGAATGTGGCTTTCTCAGAAATTACAAATATTCACAATGGTGAAACATGATTGTGGCAACATGATGTTGTGGGGTGTCTTTAAAAAGCATGCCACACTTTTCAGAAAAACAATTATGACAACAACATAACCTTTTCCTTCCCCTTTAAAATGTCTAACAGCTTTGTTTTGGTCCAAAAAAAACAACAGTGACTTCTCATTTTAAGCTAACCTGAATGTTTGCAATCCTCATTTTGATAAACTGGAATAATTTATCTACTGCACAAGCGTTTTTCGTCCCTATCACACCTATATCTCTCTTCTGTTTGTTTTTTTCTACCTCTACATCTTTAGCTTCCTGCCATCAGACAACAACATGATTCAAATTGGGAAAAACTGGGAGATTTTCTGATGCCCGCTCTAGCACAGTGCCCCATACATCACATATACTGCATACCCACTTAAATAATAACGTAAATACAGATGATTTTAGACATTGTTTATGAGAAGCTTTGCAAGGAACTGTATCTATCAGAGCAGCAGTGTTTCCGTTGTGTTTCTGGAAAACTCCCCAGTTATAGTAAATAATCAATGAGCAGCATTTGGGTGAGCACACTGAGTGATGCATCATCGCCCAGCAGGGGGGACAGGAAGTGTTTACGCCTGTCTCTGCACCAACAGTTGGTGTGAGTGAGAAGCCTGACGCGCTGACTGATCATCATCAACACTCCCTCTTTTTCCTCTGTTCTTCCCTGGAGATCCCTCTCAGTCCTGGATCAGCTCACTACAAACATCCTCCTCCTCCTCTTCGCTCTCAGCGAGCTGATGCATGCCACGGAAGCAGTGACGTCACTTGTTTACTGTCTTGTAGGTCGCCCCGGAGTTGCAGTGCAGCACCTTATCCAGCAGGGCTTATGTAACTTCCCCCACTGCCTTCTACATGACTGGCACTTTGGTGTTTTGATTCGCCATCTCTTCTCCTTCTCCCTCATGTGCAGGTGCGTGCCCTGACACGGCAGCCATGTTTGGCAGCCTGGCGTTATTTCACTTCCACTGAATTGTTTGTTTGGTCAAAGGCAGCGAGTTCACTGCTGGAGCGGGTAGGAGCTCCTCCTTCCCCACACATAACCCACGGTCCTCCACTGCAGCAGCAGGAGAAAAGTAAACAACCGTGGATACGTGTGACTCAAGGTACACTGCTGCCAAGCTCCTCCTACACGGTGACACGTCGCCCCCTAGTGGAAACACAAAGCAATAAACACCAAACGTGGCTTGCTTGAAAGCAAATTACGTTCAGGGTTGTTTTTAAATTTTAATTATTATATATATGTTTATATTATATATAATAATAATATATTATGTTATATTGTTTGTTTTCAATACATTAGAAGTAGCATCAAATCTGCAAATCATTTTTGAAAACAGCATTTTATAATTATTCATTTAATCTTTTCTTTTATTAATATTTATTTGACGATCTGAAACATTCAGATATGAGAAAATACAACAAAAAGGTTTTATCTATCTGCAAAATTATACGTTGAAATAAAAATAAAACTAAGGACAACGTGAAGTTGAGGCATATCTACAGATATGCTTGCAGAAACTTATACGTATACTCAAATATAACATTAATCTGGTTGTATGATGTTTGTCAGACTTTGAATTACATTCCCCCAACAAATAAGTACTTGAGTATCTCCCATCCACCACACAATATTCTGAATTTAAAAAAGCATTCAGCAAAAATAAAAGCAAAACCAATAATAAAACAAGCAGTTTAAACTTAAACAAACATCTCTAAGTCTCTGCAGACCTTGGTCAAACGTGTGAAGACAGTATGACTTGAATAAATCATTACTAACTTACTGAAATGACCCATGAACAAGTAGCTGACTGTGGACTCTAACCCAGGCCTATCTTAGATAGTGAACAGAACCATGTTATGTATAGCTAATTAGCAGAGATGAGTTGCAGTTACATTTACTCATTTACATTTACTTGAGTAACATTTACTTCAATTAGTCGTATTACTCCACTGTAGTTTTTACTTTTACTTAGAAATATTCAAATGAATTGTTGCTACTTGTATAAGATTTCTGACTACTCTAACAGAAAAATGCACTTAACAAATAGTTTGTCAAAGTGAGACTTCTGATTCATTTACAAGCTTTGTTGTTCTAATTTCACTAAGCGCCTCATTTCTAACACTAAAAGTGAAGCTTTTATCCGTTTTATAAGCTTTATTTTGTCAAAAATCGATTTGCAAAAGTAATTATTGATTGTAATAATCTAATTTATTAGTTTTTTATATTAGTGTTTAAAACACTAGAATTTACTCATATTTTTCTCTATCTCATTTACATCATTTATAAATATTAATTCAGATTTTCCTGCTATGTTAATACTTGAGTAGCCTTTCTATGCTTTTTTACTCTTGTGTAGCATTTTTGACGGCTACTTTTTACTTCTGCTTGAGTAAAAATATAAAATGTATGTGATTTATTTTATTATTTTTAACCGTAAACAACTTCACAATCTGTGTTCCTGAGCTGCGCCCTCTGGTGGTAGATTTCACAATAACAACAATAATAATTTAGTTTGATATAATTGTGTTTAATTTTTTACCAGTTCATATGTAAAAAATATAAATATTTTTTGGGGGTGGAATACATTTTTACAGGTATATGTAAATAATGGCGACTGCACGATTTAAGGTCGGAACAAAAATTTCTCATCGTGTTTCTAGGGGACCACTTTGTTGGGAGTAACAGGATGTAGCTGTGTTGATATTTGTTGGAGGAGCTCTCCAAACACGGTAGGACTTTTTAACTCATTAATTTGTGTATTAATGTTGAAAGTATGAGTGTTGACGTGATTTTAATTCAAGCTAAAGAGAATTAAGGTTAAATTGTAACGTCTGTCGCTTAAGTTTTGTAAAAATGTATTAAAACCAAGCTGCCAATTAAAATAATAACAACAAAGAACTAACTTTTAATATGTAAACTTGCTAAATTAACCCAAGCAAATATAAAAAGTGAAGTTTAAAATGTCGCGTGTTTTATTTTATGATGTTTGGTATTAATAAACTGCCCTATAATGGGTACTGTGGACATGTTTCTACACGACTAAGCGCCGTTTCAGGAAAGGTTAATTTCAACCTAGACAAGGCAAACTCTGCTTTATGATGTAAAATACTAAAATAGGTCAAGCCTCCACTGACATGAAACATATCAGTATATTTTATTATAATAACAACAAAAAAGTAATGATAAAAGGAATATTTGTATTTGTTCAGACTTTTTTAGGACCTCGATAGTCCAACACACCTGAATCAGTCCTTGAATGGGTTAAAATTAATAATAATAGATCAGATCTCCGCCTGTTTTTGTGCCAATATTACCCTGGTCAGCATGTTTTTTCTTTTTTAAAAATTGTTCCACCAGGGGGCGCTATTTGAAACGGATTGACCGTGGCTGGTTGCTAAATTATCACTTGTAAATGTTTTATGTTACCAAAGAGCGAAAATGATACATTGCTTCAATAATTATTGATAAACTAGAATAGAAATACAATCCTTATTTGTATAAATTCAGTTTGTTGGCAACAGAGTGACAAGTCTAATGGAAATCACATTGTTTTTACAACATCTTGTCTATTATAGACTTTATCATGGAGGGAACGTCCAAAAGCGGAGCGGCTGCTGCAGAGCCCAGCGTTGCTGCTCAGGTTCCTTTCCTTCACTTGTGCACAACTTTAGAGAAAATCCAGAAGTCCAAACTCCGTCCAGATAAATCCAAGATCCTTGGGGATTTCATTGAATCATGGCGGAAATTTCATGCCGCGCTCCACAAGGACAACCCAAAAACTACAGACTCCTTCTACCCTTCTATGCGCCTCATCGTCCCGCCTTTTGAGCGGGAGCGAATGGCTTACGGCATCAAAGAGAGCATGCTAGCCAAGCTCTACATTGATGTTTTAGGCCTCCCAAAGAATGGCCCAGAAGCCAGTAAGCTCCTGAACTACCGTGCTCCGACTACATCCCAAGGAGAAGCGGGGGATTTCGCCGGCATGGCGTACTTTGTGCTGAAGAAGCGATGTACCAGCCAAGGAAACCTCAGTATCAAAGAAGTCAATGACTTTCTTGACTCAGTGGCCATCAACAATGCCAGCAAGCAGAAGGATCAGGTGAAAAAGAGCCTGTTGCACCTCATCACACAGAGCTCTGCTCTGGAGCAAAAGTGGCTTATTAGGATGATTCTGAAGGACATGAAGCTTGGAGTCAGCAAGGAAACTGTTCTCCAGGTCTTCCACCCGGACGCCGCGGAGCTCTACAATGTCAACACGGACTTAAAGAAGGTGTGCCAGCAGCTGCACGACCCCTCTGTGTCTTTAAGCGAAGTCTCGATTGAACTCTTCTCTGCCTTCAAGCCAATGTTGGCAGCGGTGGCCAACATCCGCAACATCGAGAAGCAGATGGGCAACAGCCCCTTCTACCTTGAAACGAAGCTGGATGGGGAGCGGATTCAGCTTCACAAGGACGGAGACGTGTACAAGTACTTCAGCCGGAACGCGTTTGAATACACGCAGCAGTTCGGAGGATCGCCACTCGAAGGATCGCTCACTCCTTACATCCACAACGTGTTCAAAAGTAACGTCGTAAACTGCATCCTGGATGGCGAGATGATGGCGTTCAACCCGACGGCAGGGACCTTCATGCAGAAAGGGAGCAAATTTGACATCAAGAGACTGATGGACGACTCTGAGCTGCAGACGTGCTTCTGTGTCTTTGACGTGTTGCTGGTTAATAACCAAAAACTCGGTAAAGAACCGCTGAAGAAGCGGTATGAGGTCCTCCAGACGGTCTTCACCCCTGTCAAGGGTCGGATACATGTGGTGCCAAAGACAGAAATGGGAACCATGCAAGATGTTGTTAATGCTCTTAACGATGCCATTGATAACAGGGAAGAAGGGATTATGGTGAAGGACCCTTTGTCCATCTACAAACCTGATAAACGAGGGGAGGGTTGGCTGAAAATAAAGCCGGAGTATGTGGACGGCTTGATGGATGAGCTGGATCTGCTGATTGTTGGTGGTTACTGGGGGAAAGGGAGACGGGGCGGGATGATGTCCCACTTTCTGTGTGGAATCGCAGAAGCGCCAAAGCCTGGTGAGAAGCCGTCGGTTTTCCACTCCTTCTGCCGAATTGGCTCGGGTTACACCATGAAAGAGCTGTACGACCTTGGGCTGAAGCTTGCGAAGCATTGGAAAGTCTACCGGAAAAACGACCCACCGGCGTCCATCCTCTGTGGAGTGGAGAAACCGGAGGTGTACATCGAGCCCTGCAACTCGGTCATCATCCAGGTCAAAGCGGCCGAGATAGTCGGAAGCGACATGTACAAGACCAACTGCACCCTGCGGTTCCCCAGGATCGAAAAGATCCGCGAGGACAAGGAGTGGCACCAGTGCATGACTCTGGCAGAGCTGGATCAGTTCCGCAGCAAGGCGTCCGGGAAACTGGCCTCGCGGCACCTTCACATCGACGGCGACGAACCACAGAAGAAGAAGCGGAAGCTGCCTGTCAAACCCAAGAAGGTGGTTGGAGTCATTGACCACTTCAAGCCCCAGGACCTGTCCGGGGTTTCCAAGGAGACGGACATGTTTGAGGATGTGGAGTTCTGCATCCTGAACGGCACTGAAGGTCACCCAAAGTCAGAGCTGGAGAAGGGCGTGGCCAGGTAAAATCACACGCTTCCCTCCCTCCATCCGTTTCTTCCTTTCTTCTTTCGTTCTGCCTTCCTTCCTTCCTTGCTTCCTTCTTTTCTTCCTTCCTTTCTTTACTTCATTCATTCTTTCTGTCTTTCTTTCCTTTTAACATTTAGTTTTTAAGTTTTTGGATTTGAACATTTAGTTTTTGGATACTTTTTAACAAATAATTGATTGTGCGGCCGTCTTGCTGCCAGGTGTGGCGGCATTGTGGTCCAGAACCCGGGACGGGACACCTACTGCGTGGTTGCCGGCGTGGAGAACATGCGCGTGAAGAACCTGATTTCCTCCAATCAGCACGACGTGGTCTGGGCGTCATGGCTGCTGGAGTGCCTGGATCAGAAGGAAGTGGTGCCGTGGCAACCGCGCCACATGATCCACATGTCGCCCTCGACCAGGGAACACTTCGCCAAGGAGTACGACAGCTACGGCGACAGCTACTTTGTCGATACGGACGAGCAGCAGTTGAGGGAAGTGTTCAGCAGGATCGACGGTGAGCAGGCGGCGGCGGCGGCCGTCAGCGCGGCGCAGGTGGAGGAGCGTTACGGCTGGGACGACCTCCGCACCAGCATGTTCAGACCCTTCACCTTTTACTTTGATATCTTGGATCCGAAAAGCGCAACAGGTGCTACCTGTCTGGACATCAGGGCGCTGGAGGTTCGATACCACGGAGGGACGGTGGCGAAGGCGCTGGAGGAAGGAGTTTCCCACGTCGTCGTCGAGGAAGAGACGAGACTCCTGGAGCTGAGGACGCTGAGGCGCCGCTTCAGGAAGAAGTTTAAGATCGTTAGAGACTCATGGGTGACCGACTCCATCGCGGCAGGGCATCTGATAGACGATGCCGACTACCTGGTTTGAAGCTACAGCATATTAGCAAAGTTTGCATTTTAGTTGATATTTTAACACAAAATCTTACCAAGTCATTTTTCATCGAGTTTCCAGTGGAAATACCTTAGTATAACACAAAACTAACGTATAAATAACTTTTAAGCAAGGTATAGGAGCTTATTTTAAGTAAATAATTCTTGAATATTGATGAAAAAGTAGATTATTTAACTTATGGGAAACATTTCTTGTTATGAGTTAAATAATATGACAGGGAAACGAGTATCTTGCTGAAAAGTTGCTTGTATGTTTTTTTAAATCTCATTTCAAAACTAGACAAAAATACTTGATAAGATTTCCAATCAGATTAGAAATAAAGGTAGAAATTAATTAGTTTTATTAATATACTTCTCAGGGTTTTAGCATAGTAAATGTTTTCTTCATGATTTGAAATTGAGCAGGTAATTATGTTTTTATCCAGTTTGAATCCATTTAGGAAATTTGAAGAGGACGTTTTACAGGATTTTATGCACATTTGAGTGTAAGGAAAATGATACACAGTGAAACACGGTGGCGGCACCATCATGCTGTGGGCAGGTTTATCTTTTTCAGTAGAGATGTGCCATGGTATGTACGGAACGAAATGCTGAACTCTGATAAACATTTTCATCTCTAATGCAGGAAACGGCTCCCCCACAGCATGATGCTGCCACCACCATGTTTTACTACATGTTGGTCTATTACATAAAAGTCTAAAATGATGCACTGAATATGCAATTTTATTATAGAAATGTGCACATAAATACTACATTCTTGGTGTTTTAGAGACACTATGTTCCAGCATCTACCTGTTTGCATTTTAGCTTTTTAAATTGAACTATTAAACTATTTTTATTTTATTACCGTAATGCTTGATTAATAATGGATTTGAATCCTATCCACCTGTAGGATTGAATGAGCATTAACACGATTTGTTTACAGTCAATAAAATTTTTGTTTTATTTCATCAGCATGTTTATTTGCTTATTTTTAACAGATAACCTCCAAGATAAATAGCTTTAAAGGTTTCAAATTACGTTGGATTTAAGTTTTGTTTTTTAATCAGAAAAAGAAAGCATTTTTATTGGAGCCGCAGCCTTTTTGATATATATGTAGGCATATGGTAGAGGATCTGTGATACTGTGTGAATCTTTCTCTTCTTTTCTAATTCTTATATTTCTAAAAAAGATGGATCCCCCTTTATGTAAATGTCTGCATTTTTCTAACTATCAGCCCTTTGAGTCGTAGCTCCAGAGAAGAATTACCCCGACCGCCACAGGGAGCTTTGCATCAGAGGTGCGGCCATGTTGTTTCTGTCTTCAGAAATCCCAGCAGTGCGTCTGGGGACTCGGTTATATGTTCTAACCTTCATCAGTGTCCCCTCTTCTGTGCAGGTAAGCGCCCTGTAGCTGCCCTGAGCGTTGTTGTGTGGAAATGCTGCGTGAATACATTTTCAACTGAGGTGTAAAATTCTTACAGTGGCAGTTTTATGTAAAATTGACTCTTTTTTTTAGCTTTAAATAATGTTATAATCATCAAAAACATACCTGGAGTGTTGTTTTGATTATTTCATGCACGTTTGAGAAATCATTTAATCCCCATGGCAACCATTCAGCTGTTCAAAACACCTGGGTGGACTTAGCCCCGCCTTCCAGACACAGCTCCTCCCCCACTGAGCTCCTGCAGACTAGCCAGCAGCAATTAGCAAACACCTGGTGGAACTGCGCATCTGTTGATCTCATTATGGGAGCTTTTATGAGTAAAAACATTAAAGGGTGGATATTGTCATGACATCCTGAAGAGCAGGAGTTATTAAAGAGACAGAGGCCCAATTTCAAGGCATTTAAATATGACCTAAAACTTTTTTTTAAGTCAATTTTATAACAGCTGATGTTAACATAGTTACTTGATTGTGCTATAAAACGGCACTATGTTCATAATTCTGCCCCTTTAAAGAATTAAAACAATACGTTTAAAGGAGCGGAGGAAAATTTGGTGCTTATAAAACATGTGGCCCACTAAGCACGCTGTAATCCATCGCCCACTCTGGACTATTTCTAGGTGATTCAGAGTGAGCGTTTGAGTGACAGGCTTTAATTAGAGGTACTCAACCAGTGCTTATTCCTGCGTGGAGTTGCAAGTGTGAAGCCTTGACCAGCCCAACTGTTGGCCGTCTGAACGAACTTCCAAGGAGACTTTATCGTTCTAAAGTAAGTGTGAACAAAAAGCTTAAGTGCTTTAAACCTTGGATATATGTTGAGTGTAAAGAAAGTGCTATATAAAGGCTTTTTTCCCTCATTGTCTGCCACTAAAATACATTGAGGTTTGCGGTTGTAACTTGATAAAATATGGAAAAGTTTAACAGGTAGTTAATTTGAGATGGTTTTGCGGAATTTCAGAGGAATAGATTTGGTAATATGTCTAAAAAAAAAAAGAGCCAGGTGTGGAGCAACCTGCTGTTAAGACAGCCGCCATATCCTGCTGAACTGCATCTGCTGGTACAATATTACAAAATAAAACAACTCTCATGAACTCCTCCTCAAGGCAAATGGCTTCTGTGCGCTCTTTATTTGGCCCCTGCTTGATTTCAAGCTTCCCAGCATTTTCTTCTTGTCTTAATTTTCTCTCCCCCGTGGCTCTGAACAGGGAAGCTCATAAAAAACTGGTTTTAATGCGAAGTTTAAGCTCCAGTCTTCGTGGGAACATTTTAGCGCAGTCGCTCTGACTTGATGCGCCCTTGAACGACGGTTGCAACGGCTGCTGTGCGCGCGCATAACGTCAGAGTTGGAGAAGCTTCGTCAGGTTCACGAGATTACTGGGGGAAGATAACGGATATCAGGCGGCAAGACCTTCAAAATAAAACAAAGCAATGAGACTGAAAAGCACAGGTTGTCCTTACGTGTGAAATTTGAAAATTTGAGCAACTATAAAACATTCGAGAAAATTCGGTTTGCATATTTCATTATGACCGTAATGTGTAGCACTGTTATGGTTAGCCTAGCTACATCATCAACACTTTAAACTGAGCCGGGTAAAGAAAGGTGCATTCAATTTCCGTTGGAAATTAGAAAGTCTTTTTCTAAAACCGTTTAAATTTTCAGTCATACTGTTTACAGAAAACTGTATATTTTTAAATATACAGTTTAAAAATACTGCATTTTTGTAAATGCAGTTTTTGTTTACCTTTGGACTAAACTGAAATTGTTTTCAAAATTTACACTTTTAATATTTTTAAGATTTAGTAATTAATTATCAGCTAATCTTAGTTAATTAAAATCCGTTTTACTCTTTAAAAACTTTTACTTTTAAATAATACACTAACTCTTTAAAGAGCAGGGACAAATGGCTTTGGGGGGTTTTTTCTTTTAACTTTCATAGCTATAGTCAAATAATTTTAAGCTGAGT
This sequence comes from Poecilia latipinna, assembly GCF_001443285.1. Classification (NCBI taxonomy): domain Eukaryota; kingdom Metazoa; phylum Chordata; class Actinopteri; order Cyprinodontiformes; family Poeciliidae; genus Poecilia; species Poecilia latipinna. The sequence continues at coordinate 46,223 of NW_015114552.1, forward strand.
TTTATGCACATCATCTATGTTTGTCATAGCAGTAGGATTCTTGATTGTTTGTCATTTTGTTTGCCAATTCACTGTAACTAGTACTTCCTGAAGAAGACTATCAAAATATAAGGAAACTTGGGAAAGTATTTTTTCTTTTAAAGAAGAAGCACAGTTTAGATTTTTATGTATGTGTGCATTTAAAAGATATAATTTGAAACATGGTGGCAGCATCTTGCTTTGGAAATGCCATAGTGCCTATAAAAAGTATTCACTACCATGTTTTACTTTCTTGCTGCTTTTACAAATAAATCATAATCAACAAAATTTTGGATTGAGGTCTGGTCTTGTTTTATTAAAAAATATAAAAAGTTATTAACCCTACATTAATGTTTATTAAATATGGTAGGGCCAAAGTCAATAATAAAAAAGAAAAATAAATGAATGTTTATATTTTTTGCTCAAGGAACATAATAACTATCAAGAGTCGAGACAAGAATATATACAATATACGATAAAATAAAATGACCCCAAATGTAGCCCCAAAACAGAAAATAAAATAAACAGCAACTTGCGAAATCTTATTGTGAAATTTACAACCGGAAGTAAGGCTACGTGTCGTGGCCGAGTTGACGCAGGATGCTGCAAACACACACCGTCTCTTGGCGGACATGGCGGCAACTTGATGAAGACGGCGAGGGCTTGAAAAAGAAAAAAAGACGTCTGTAGCAGGCTGTAGCTAGGCCCCATCGCGCTGACACAAAAAGGCAACAGTCCTTCGCCATGTTGGAAGACGATAGCGCCCTTGTCCGCGCACGACCGAGGCCGGGGAAAACGTAAGCGCGTCAGTGAGTGTTTCTAAAAGCGGAGTCGCGGCTACGCAGAGGAGCGGAGCGGCGCCGCGCGGCAGCTCGGGGCGGACGGGAGGACAGCCATGGAGGATGCGGCCCGCGGTCGCAGGAGTCTGATTTCCCACCCGGCCCACGCTCCTTTGGATGGGAATTTCCGCTGAGCGCGACGGAAAGCCGGGACAACCCACTAGCCGACTCTTAAGGGGAGGAAAACGCGATCGGCTCCCGACGTCCATGACTGTTGCGGCAGAGGAGCCCCCACGGTGGAGTCGGCCGGTTCCCAAAATATGACCAGGGGTGCTGGGACGTGTTGGCAGCAAGAAGACGACGACGGCTTCCAAATCTGGCTCGAGCCCCCTCGCGACCACCAAAAGCCATTCACCGACTCTGAGAGGGCGCAGAGATGGCGACTGTCCTTGGCATCTCTCCTGTTCCTCACCGTCCTCCTCTCTGATCGCCTGTGGTTCTGCGCCGAGGCCAGGCTGGCCCGAACCCCGGACAAGTTCGCGTCCTCCCACCTCCGCTCCCCCCACACCCACTCGGTGCACATCAACCTCACAGAGAACCCCCACGCTATTTTTCTAGGAAACTCCACCAAACATCTGTGTCGCCTCGAAACTCGCCACCGGGACAGTTCGTCCGGCAACTGCTTCGCCTTCGCGGATGCGGACGACCTGTGCCGCGGCCTCTCCGACAAGCAGGGCCCGCGGGTCGCTAACATGAGCGACTTGTACCTGTCCTTTTGTAACTCCTACTCCCTGCTGGACCTGTTTGACGGCTCGGCGAGCCCGGACAACCTGAACTGCAGCGTCCGGGCGCTGGAGGACGGCGACGCGACGCGATGCGGCGAGTGCGTCCAGGCGTACCAGCGCTACGACCAGCACGCCCAGGAGAAATACGAGGACTTTGAGCTCCTGACGGAGAAATACGAGCCGGGGGCTTATTCGGTGAGGACATGCATGGAGCAGTGCAAGGTAGGTGGAGGGGAGGGGATGGAGGAGGAGGGGGTGATGTGGTGGCCATCTGTTGATTTGGGCCCGGATAGATGCCAGTTTTGGTCCTCCTGCTCCTGTCGCCATGGAGACGGGTGTCAGATCCAAGGAGACTCCCGGTCTCATTCATCTCCTCATTGTATTTAGTGCAGATGGAGGCCCCGCTAGTGAATCCCTTATTTTTTATTTTATTTTTAGCGCATAATCTGCAATCGGCCTCAACCTATACAATAAGGCTGATAGCTTCTGCAAACATCCTCTGAGCCCTGTGTGTGTGTGTGTGTGTGTGTGTGTGTGTGTGTGTGTGTGTGTGTGTGTGTGTTGTCGCAGTCCGACAGGTGTTCACCGTGGCCGCCCTACTCCACATCGAGTGCAGTTTCATTAAAGTCAAGAGGTGGTTTCCCTGCCTAATGTGCCGGAAGTCCCTTTTTTTTATGTGTGTTTGCACATCAGCAGGCCGCTCGTCTCTTCTGGGTTTGTTTGATTTGCCTGCAGCTCAGTTCAGCACCGCGGACAGCGCCGAGCTGTTTCTTCTTCTTTTTCTTCTTCTTCTTCTTCTTTTTCTTCTTCTTCTTCTTCTTCTTCTTCTTCTCCTTCTTCTCCTTCTTCTGCTGAATGGCGCTACACCGGCTCCATTCACAGAAGCCCTGGCCAATCCCAGATGGCCTCCATTCACCCAACTAGTAACAGACTCACATTGCATTGGCGGAAAAACTAAAGAAACCCCCAAAAAACTACCAGATTATCTGCCTTTATTTTTATACTGTTTAGTTTTTCGCATCTTTAGGATATAATGCGTTGCAAAAAGTATTCCTATCCATTAAAATAAGACATTTTAGCATATTGTAACTCTAATATTTCATTTATTTAATTGGGATTTTATGAATTAGACCAACGCAAAGTAGTGGATAATTGTAAAGTGGAAAGGAAATGACACATGCAGATTGGATGGAAAGAATCAGTTTTTAAGTCTTGGCACAGATACCCCCTTGCAATTCATCTGGACTTTGACTAGACCATCATAACACTGATCCAACTCTATTTACATGTTTGTTTTTAGAGGATGAGTTTCTTCTTTCCATCATAATCTCTGTTTTCCTGAACTTGATTTCATGTTTTCATCCTCCAACGGCCTCGGATCCGTTCTCAAGGCGCTCACCCCCTTGGCATTTGTAGGGAAAACAATCATTTAGTCATGCTGCTAATTTCCTTAACAGTGACCATTATCCTTCACCTTTGTTGATTATAGGTTTTCTTCGGGCCTTTTATGTGTTACAGAAAGAGCAGCATGACTCAAACGATAATGTGGCGCTCTGGTGGAGTTAATGGCTACCTGCCTTGGAGAGGGTGAGCGGTTTAAGTTGACGGATTCGTGCGTTTTCCCTGTGAGATCAGAACCCCCTCGACCCTCCGACCCCCCACCTGCCGAGCTGCAAAGTGTGAGAACATTAAAGAAACGGATCCGCGCCGTATTGTCTCGCTCACAGGAAGCGTTTGCCAGGGAGACGATCCCTGACATTTTTGAGTCGTTTCGTTAAACGGGAGCATCTCCGGCAGTCCGCAGGTGGTGCTTTGATTCCTCTAGCCTCAGGTGAAGCATCACACGGCGAACACGGCCGGCGTTTGCGGCTCCTCGCAATGGGATCCTCCATCATCTGACTCTCTGGAAGCCCCCCATTCACTCATTCACTCATTCATGCTGACAGAACATTGGAAAAAGCAGAAGTAGGTAACGACTCACAGCGTCAGAAAACAATGAAGCTTCTGACGTTAACAAAGCCGGCCACCATTGAGGCTTTTTGAAAAAGAAACATTATTTTTGCGATTTCCCAAACAGATAAAACGGATGTAATATTTCAGACATTAAATTCTGATTAAAGTACTCTTACACCATGAACTTTTGCACTTTTACGGTCATAAAGTCAGATTTTTACCAGAAAAAATCTGAAAAGTATGCCCTACATTTGTAATAAATATGTTTTATTAAGGTACTTCTAAATAAAAGTCACTTTATCATTTAAAATAAACTCCATTCAAACTATTCAGGGTCAAGTTTTGCTTTAACATTGATTGTAAATCAATACTTGTTGAAGTATTTTGTTTGGTTGTTTTTAAATTATGAAGAATACGGTTTTTGGTGTCTGTTAAAAATTAAAATGACTTTTAAAGTTGTCGATGTAAGTTTAGTTCACGTTTATCCTCGATTAATCTCCATATTATCTTCTGAATAAAGATAATAATCTTTAGAACCGAATCATGTAGTCGGATCATGAAACATGAATTATTTCCACAGAAAATATGAAAAAGTTTGTTGAAAATATTTAGTTTCTCCAGCTAACTGAAGTAAATTTCTAGTTGTCTTTTTAGTTTGTATGGAACCTTTATAAACTGAAGTTGGGTTTGTGTTTGAATGGGAAAAAATTTCCTTAAAGTCATAATGAATGTGAAGCTAACACATTTTAATTTCTACAAGATTGAACATAAAGACATAATAAAATATGATCTAGTCTTTGTTACATTGTAAAATGATTGAACACTTACCACACGTAATCATAAACATTCATTTTGCTAACGCTAAAGCGCTGCACCAACATGCTATTTAGCATAAGCTAGTGCTAATGCATTAACTGCAGTTCAAATTACATCACTATGAGCACTAATTTAATTTTGTTCTGTAATGCCCTTAGATATTGTATTATGTTTATGTATATTTATGTTCTTTATTGCCCATGTTTCTTTGTTTTGAAATAAGTTATTGTGGAAAAAGAGAGAAAATTAGGAGAGGAAATAGAGATACCCTCTTCAAAATAAGAGCATGACGTTTAACTACTAAAGCACAGATGTCAAACTTTATTCAGCTGAAAGCTTACAGAACAGTTAAGTAATTTATCTGCAAAAATTAAGCTAAGTGTGCTAAATGTTTTCAAAGTTAGCAAAAACGCTGTTGGCGCATTAGTGAAAGTTTACCCACCACTTCAAATTACACATCTTGTTTGTTTAATTAAATAAATGAAGCCATATGGAAAAATTGTGTGTGGAAAAACTTTATTTGGTTGCAAATTTTAATTTAAGCCACTAGATGTCACTATAAATACCCAATTAATATTTAGTTTTTAGCCAAAATATAAAGTACACTTTAAAGGCAGGGGCTGCTTATATTTTGCATTTTGACTTATTTTGCTGTTGTCCAGGTAGTTTATATTGAAAAACATGAAGTAATTTTATATTTTTTGTAGAAAACAGACCTCAGGAAGTTGTATAACTGTCTGCGGCTACAGAAAATCCTCCAGCTGTCTCTTGGCTACCCCCACAGAGTAGCCAGGCGCAGTTTCTGTCAAAATGTCTACGTAGGATGGGAAAATTGCAGATCACTCAACAGTCTGCCTTGTTTGTTGTAATTACTGTAATAATAATGATCTGAAATGATGCAAAAAAGTCACCTTTTTAATCAAATAAAACCTACTTGTCCCCGGGAAAGACCCCCCAGCTGCCCTGAAAGCCCATGTCTTCATTTCGGATCTCTCCAGGAGGAAAATGTCTCGGCGCCCGCCCAACATTATCTCTGCACGAGACCAAAATATCCGCACTTTTTCCTAACTCATAATTATTTGACAAGAATAATGAACTGGCAGTGCAGCTGTCTGCACCCCGGATCCTCCCTGGTAATTTTACTCATTTGTGGATTTCAAAGGCACCTGCATGACTAAGTAGTCACAGAGTCGGAGGAACTCAGCGGCTTTTATCTGCCTGCTTCTCCTGAAACCTTTTTTTTTTTTTCCCCTCCCCTGCATGTTCCTGCTACTTCTGACCCCGCTTTCACTGCATCAGTACTCCAATCCCTTGCTCCGCACGCTCTTGATATCAAACTGAAACACTGATCTTAGCCAGCGATGCGCTTAAGTGAGAAGGAGGACATAAGCCGCGGCGTCCTACGGCTCTAGATCCTTGTCAACCACACACATCGGCATTGATCTCAGCTCTTTACTGAGGGATGGGCAGTGGCGATACCAGGAAGTTGATCTCTATTGATTCACACTGAGCACTCTGTGTTTTCTCGTCCTTTATTTGATAGTAGGCAGCTCCTGCGACCCAAATAGGGCGAGTGGCTGAGCGGCGATGTCTCTATCCGAGCCTGTCTGACTGTACCACATGACCTGTTTACGGATTTTTGCTAATCTCTTCCACGGTCTTGAGATTTTATGGGTTTTGTTACAACCAGAAACTGCAATTTTAGTCTTTTTAGTATCTTGCGTGACCCTTAACCTCCTGTCCCCATGGTGATACAGCGACGGTAGCATCATGAAAAAAATTAATTCCTACAAACTCCGGAGGAACCAAGTGGCTTTAAAAGTTGCCTTAATAGTAAATATACATTCCAAATGTGAATATTACTATTTTTCACATCAGTGCTTGTTGAACAGTGAATATCAGGAGGTAATTAACACAGGTTTTTATGCTGTTTTATAGCTAATCTTATTCTTTATGGAGTTTTATATCACTAATGTCCCACTCTGGGTAGAATATTACCAATAAACAGTAATATTCAGTAATATAATTAGTTATTACCCCCGATTACCAACCTCCTGCTGTCATATCCAGGTACATTATTTCTACTTTGAGTGTTTTCACATCTTTAATGTCTGATATGTTTGGCCTGGCTCTGTGTTGTTGTGGTATTGAGCCCTGAATGCTTTCACCAGTGTCTGGCCTCAGTTGGCCAGCATTAAACATTTACAAGCTGGGGGACATAATGGAGCATTAAGCAGCCAGAGAGACACCTAGTTTTGCTAAAAGGAGAGCAAGTATTTCATTTACATTCATCAGAAACCTCAGAGGAATACAAATGCGGTTTGGTTGGAAACCGATGATTACCTTTGTAAATCTTTAGGGACTGTGTTTATAAAATGATCTGCTGCCAAACTGTTGGGGTATCTCTGAAATCTTCTCGTTCGGTGATGGTTCAGGAGTTGCTCTGCGTTGCCTCAGTTGTGCTGGCTTTGATTCTGGATCTGGCCGGTTGACGTTTGCTTTGTGTTGCACCGATTTTTGCCTGTACACATCAAACCGACTGTGAGAAAGGAAGGGTATTGCATACAGGAGCTGCTGTTGCTGCTTTGATTTGCTCTCACTCACCCCACGGTACCTCCCACTTGACAAGACGCAGGCGAAGAAGTTACACACAAATGTATCATTTATGTGGCTTACTGAAGGATTCACACTTTTGTAATTTTTGTCTTGGTGCAACCACAAACTTTAACGTCGTCCCTTTGAAACCGAGCCTGCTAAGCCTTCAGTGCGTCGGTGACTGACAGACTGTTGCAGCTCAGTGCACTCCCTGCCTGCCTGGGTGTTTACGAGAACCCACAGCGGTGCGCTCACGTGGGTTTTCCGCCATTGTGGCTTCCTGCGGCGGTTGTGGATGCTGACCTTGGAGGGGGATTTGTCCCCGCGCAATGCCTGTCCCACTCCGGGACAGCCACATTTATGAATGGGCCGAGCCCTGAGCTGAATGCTAATGAGGATGGGAGAGAGGAGACAGCGGAAAGCTTCACAGCTGTGAGCTGCTGCTGTCCACCGGGGAGCGGTTCAGATCCACCTGAAGCAAAACAAAATATACATACAAAGGTTAATGTAGATGCTTGTCGATCTGACTCCTTTCACCTGTGTGGCGTTTTAGTTACAGATGAGTCGTCTATTTGATAATGTTGTCAATGAAGGCTAGCGGTAATCGCTGTTGATAGGAACATGATTGGTTCTGCTTAAGTTTAAACTAAATTTCCTACAGCACAATTTAGATTAGTTAAAAGATTTTTAGCAACATCTCCCATAATGTTAGCATTAGAAAACACTTTGTCTACCACCAAGGAAAATCAGTTTTCTGTAAGTTAAATAAGTCTAATGCACCATTTTTATTTAAGCTCCAGCTAGCTAGCTGTGTTTGTTTTGCCATGAAGTTGCTGCAGACATTCAAATGGATTCAGTAGCCTCTTATGTAGCACTGAGCCGGATTTGCATCAGCATCTGGACTCTGCATTAGCATTGCCGTTATATTGTGAGTAGCATTTTCTGCTAGATATTCTTTTAATGTAGCTTTGACTGTATTTATGGATGTAGGCAGTTGTGAGCTCTGCTACCTAAAAAGTTAGCTGCCTCATCCCTAAAGCACTAATGATAAACATTAGTTTTGCTAACGCTACATTGATATAGCAACATGGTATTTAATGGAAGCTAATGCTGAAGTAATTCTACAGCAATGCATTCTGGGTACAAAGTAAATATGAGTGGAAGAAATGCAATTTCTGTGTAAACGAAAATAAGAGTAGGAGCATAAACGTGCAACTATTTCATAAATAATCCTTCAACACAGATGTCAAACTTTATTCAGCTGAAAGTTTACAAATTCACCAAATAAATTAACGCTTTAGAATTTATCTGGAAAAATGTAAATATGTTTTTAAAGTTAGCAAAAACGCTAATGTGCTAACCGAAACATTGGGGTTTCTTCCGAGCCTGCCCTGTGTTTACCTCCATCCATTTTCTCATCTAAACTAAACTCCTTCACATTCCAAACATCACCACAGCATGATCCTGCCACTACCGTGTTTCATTGCTTCATCTGTTGGCTTTGTCTTCTTCATTTTGTTCACTAATTATGTGACTTTTTTTAAGCAGTTGGTTGACCTGGATTTCATTTAAGCACATCAGTCAAGTTACCAAACACACACTTCACACTTTTCAGATTTTTTTGGTTAAAAAATGACGTATTGTTTTTTTTTTACAACTTTACAAATCTACGCTACTTAGAGTTGATTTATCACATCAATCTAATAAATACATAGAAGTTTTTCATTGTAACTGATAAAATTATGTTTTTGTCAAAATGGGAACAATACTGTTATTCAGATGTAAACTTTTTGCTAATATATTTCAGTTTTTTTATTGAAAATATCACTGTAGTTATTCACATGTAGTCCAGTTTTTCTCTGGTGAAAAATCATCATATTAGCTGCATCAGGAAATTATTTTTGCAGAGATAGTATGTGTGTTAAATTTATGTCTGTCTTTTCTGGATGTTTCAAAGAGGGAGTGGCTAAGCTGCATCAAGTGATGTAATTTCCTCTGTCGACCAATCAGGGCTTGGCGCTCGATTCAGATCTGCTGGCAACATTTAAATTTGATTAAAAACGAACGGTCCTGACTGGGTAGATAACCCGTTTAAAGAAGACACTTTTTCATAACCGAATATTAAATAAATAATTGTAGATCCCCATCATGTACCTTTGCTTTCTTTGAATTACTGTATGTTGTCCTGAAGAAAACACGGACAGATGTGTCTTAGTGACTAATTCTTTCAAAAATCCTCCCCGGAGATGGCTCGCATTTAGCTGCCAAGCTGTTCTCCTGTTCAGGCAATAATGGAACATGCAGAATTTAATTATAGTCAAAACATTCATTAGCTTGCCTTCATAAACTGTGAGAAAATGAAGATGTTTCAAGCAGGATGTTCTTTTCCCATGAAAAGGATCAGACTAATGCCTTCATTCATTTAGTGCGTGACATCAATTAGTGTGACGGTGCTATTGTCTGCGTACATATTTAAGTGGATTGTTTTTGCTGGGGCAGATATGAGGCTGAAAGCGCAGCCCCGTTGCTTTGTGTTAATGTTATTTCATTACACAGCAGAGTTTGGCTAATAAAACGTGTATTAGACGCAGGGTGGGGATGTTTGTAGAGCGTCGGGGGTTTGTTGGTTACTCTTGCGTGATTATGACCTGTATTTCCTATTAATTTGACCATATAGACCTGTTTCTATCCAGGCCTGGTGTATGTATATTCAGATTGTATGCTAAGCTCCATTACAATGACTGAGGCTGATGTTGTCTTGTTAGAGGAATTGCCAGCCACAGAATATTACTTTTTTTGGACTTTATGTATCTCTTTAAAATCTCAGTTATTAAGTGTAATCAAAATGTAGTGTATAATTGGAAGGAAAAGCAACAAATTCTCCAAATTTGGAAATTTAGTACTACTTTTCAACTAACCACAAACAGAGTAACTATTCTGCTAATCTAAAAGAAGCTTAGATTAGGAAGTAACTAGCTTGTGCAGCTAGCCTAGTGTTAAAAACTTAAGAAGAGTGACAGGTGGCACCTGTGTAGTTTGTGTTTTGGCTTCTTTTAATGAGGGAATTGTTTAGTAGCTTCCTTTCAGCTAGCTGACCAGCAGTGTGGAGCATCAGGTGAGGCAGGGGGAGAGTTGTGGAAACATATTTGCAATAAAAAAAAAATGTTTTTTGACATTCTATTGACAAATGGGATATTAGAGATAATTTATATACCAATGCTGCTCAATAATCAAAGGATTTGATGTATTGGTGTTCCGTCAGAGTCTTTTTATAATTGTTGACAACCGTTTTGCAGATTTTTATTGGTATTTTGATGATCTGTCTGTGGAGTTGAGCTCCAAGTCTTTGTGGCTGAAAGGCCTCCTTACAATCACCAGATTCTCTCAAAATGTTAATATTAGTTTCAGTTCAAATGAACGAATTAAAAAGATTAATTGATCCAAAATCTACCGGGGGTATGAATAAATTATTCACAAAGCCAAGCTATTTCTTGTAACAAAGCCAAGAAAAGTCTTCTAGATTGGCTATTTCCAGAAGAAATAAAAAAGGCTCAGAAAGGTTGCAAAGGTTCTTTATTCAAATGTGACCTAAAGATCCAACATGGCCGTCCTGCATGTAAAAACTAATAAATAGCAACAATACAATAGTTTCTTAGCTCTGTTCTTAAGTTTTTGAAATCCTAGTGTTTAATCTTTATTGCTCATGTTATTGATTTGAACATGAATCTTGTGTTTGGGTCTCAAGCTACCAAACAACACAGTTACCATTGTAGCTCTGTATTGTTTTCCATATGGTACATTTGCTTGGCCAACTATTGTGTTCTGAGGCAGCTTTTTAGACAGAGTATCTGCTGATAAGTCTCGATATCATTGGTTAAAAATGCAACAGTAACAACTTTACTGCTGAAAACAGGAAACTGACGCAGAGCATTAGCAACTTCCTGAGCCATAACGTTGCAGACGAAACACGTAACGATCTGGCTGAGAGTTATCTTCCATTTAGCAAGTATGGATTGAATGTCACCCCATTAACAGAGCCACCAACGGTCCTTACGATCCTCCTGCTCGACCTCCTCTTCAGAACCTCTCCTGGTCGGATCCGCAAAGTGGCCACCTGAGCTGAGAGCTGCTGTACAGCCTGTCGAGACCCTTCTCCCAACTCTTCAGTGGCGTTCAGATTAGAATAGCAGTTGCAGCAATTTGAAGCTTCTTCTCATTTCCCATTTGGTTGCATCAGCTTTCGTGCTCAACTGCAAATATTTTGTCTACCAGATTTTTAAAGGAAGTAGTTTGTCCAGAAGTTAAATGATTGATTGTGTTGCGCAACAGTTGGTTTGGTTTAACAATTTGGGAACCAGATGACTATCAGGAAATAGTTTTCAGTCTGATAAGGCTTAGTTATGAAATAGATGAAGGATTTAAGTTCAGTACTAACATATTCGCACTGCATTTGAATATACCTGTGGAATAATATCAGATAAGATGAGTTTATTAGCAAAAACATTAATTATTTCAGTTAAAATAGTAACTCAACTAAACTAGGAAATGAAAGAATAATGAACCTAACCTGCTGAAAGTAAAGCAGGTTGAAGAATAAAAACAACCATTAAAAATGGTGAAATTATGTCACATTTCAATATAAACTGCATTGAGAAACCAAACTGGGAATCTGAAAATGAACCAAAATAGCCTTTAGCTAACAAAGATTAGCTTACATCACACAGTAACACAGCATAAATATAATATAAATTGTTTGGGAGCGTCATTTGTGTGCTACAGCAGCGACATGAAGCTCTTCAGCCAAATCAATAAGAGTCATCTTAGCTTAGCATTAGCTGCTACGATAACAAATGTCGTTTAGCACATTTTATGGACAATTCTATGTAGTTTAATGTGAAAAGAGGAAAGGAAAAACTCGGATAAAACATACTGAGCTCACATAAAATGACTTTACTTTTCATTAACCTTATAAAACAAATGTTTACACCACAAGCCTGCTGATGACATGGCCTGTTTGCACTCAAGCAATTTATAAATCCTGCAATACACAGTGCAAACCAAATGTTTTAATACCCACCTGTCATGGTACATTGAGCAATCTGCTGTAAAGTTGTATACGTTGGTTAAAGGATTGTATAAGTACTTCATTCTGGGATTAATCGTGTTTCTTCATGGCTGGGTCCCAACAGTTTTAAAGAAAAGGGGTCCAAACATTTATGATCCCCAGAGGGAGAACTCTGGATAAAAGTTTTCCAATCCACATCATTACATGCTCAATGATACCTGATATGAATTATGAATGAATCTTATTTCCTTCCACTGAGCCAGCATCTTAGAGCTTCATCATTTTTATTACGGAAGTCTTTAATTTTTTAACATAATCGTTCTATACATTTTTTGCACCATCAGGGACTAGGATTATTCTCATATGAAGTGGAAAAGGAGCTCTGCATCAATTTCAAAAGTTTTTACAAACAACTTATTTTTGTCATAGAATATTAGTAAAAAAATATACATTTAACTGTATATTTTGTTTACTTATAAATTTATTTCTCTTAGATTATTCCTTTTGGTTTGTAGACTGAAAAACACAAAATATTACAAAGTATTTTTGGTCTAATTTGTAGTGTAAATATCTTATTTCACTTTAAATAGACAAAACTAACTTACAAATAACTTTTCAGCAAGAAATAGAAGCTGACATTTTAGTGGAACAAGACATTTTAACTTATATTTCATTATTTCACTTTTAACTTGTACTTTTTCATCAATATTAAGGAATTATTTACTTAAAACGAGCTCGAGTTACTTAAAACGAGTTACTTGTAAGTTAGTTTACTTGAAATAAGATGGAACCAAGATATTTGCACTAGAAACTGGACCAAAAATACTTGGTTTTCTCTGCATTTGAGTTTTTTCAAACATATTTTCTGATTTTCTGCCTGGTTTACGTAATCTTATTTACAAAAGTTATGATTGCTAAAATTATTTCTTTACTCTAAAATGCCAGAGTAATGAGAGTGGAAACCTTAATTTATTTTTATTAAACTCGTGATATATATATGTAGTAATATTAGGCTTTTAAACAAATTGGTCCACAATTTGAAAATCTTGTGTCTTCATAAACTTTTTATTTCAAGAAATTTGAGCAAAATGGAGTCACAACACCTCAAATGTATGGTTTCCTTGCGTGACATCATGAGAAATAAAATCAGGAAGACAACTGTAGATCTCTGTCTCTATGGAGCTGATTAATCCTTGAATGCAGTTGTTCACCATAGAAATGTCCAGTCATCATCATAGGCTTTATGTCTCAGAGATAAACCTGTTTTCCTCCTTTTTATGTATCTCAGCCTCAGCAGAAAAGCAAAAGACCTTGCTGAAGAAAACTCAGAGTTGAGCCTGATTCACTTCCAGACATTTATCTGTCCATCTTCACCGCAGAGCAACGTCTCAGGTTGGCCGGTTTGGTGGATGAGTTCATGCTGGAGTCGCTATCGGTAGGGAAACCACTGTGACCTCTCCAGCGCTCTCCCTGAGCTCTAATCCAGCTGCCAACCCTCTAAACCTGCAGAGTTGAGGCTCTGCTTCAGAGCCTGGTTCAACCTGGGTGTCATAAGCTGATTTCTAATGCATGTGTTTGGTTTTATTTATCATAAACTGATTCAGACCTATCGTATTTTTTATTTATTTTTTTTTTTAATTGAGCCAATTTATTGTGACGCAGAAGCAGGTAGACGGCAAATCCTCCCATGCACATTCATGATCATGTTTTCTCAGAATGCATCTGCGAAATATGCTTCAGGGAAATGGAGCCGCTTATCCCAAACTTACCGTATTCTCATATGAAAGTCAAACGTCTCCAGACCCCAATAACACCGTGTTCTCTGAGGTCAAGCTTTCTCAGAGCCTATCAATATAATTGATGGATGGTTAATCATGCTGTTTACTGACTGGGTCATTTTAAAACATCTCTTTATTCTGAAAGATTGTACAGTAAAGTCCAGATATGTTCGTATGCCTCATAGGATTAATTTAAATATAATTTTTTATTCCACCATGATGTTTCTGAAATGGGCATCTCCGAAAGATAATAAAACTGAAATTGTAGAGCAGATATTTGAGCTTTTAAGATGCTAAATCATCTGCTTCTTGTCTTATACACAAGAGTGATTGACAGCTCTAAGTCCCTCCTCTGATTGGTTGTTTCTAATTTGGTATATTGCTTTTCTGCAGATGGCAGTAGAACCACAGGGAAGAGGCAGAGCAGTTGGATATTATCCTGTCATGTCAGGACATGGTGACAGTTTTAATAAATATGTTAAAGATAAACATCCTGTCGCTTTAATTATTAATGGAAAGATATTTATTGGCATTGCAGCAATGAAACCGTTTATGTAATTTTAATGGTTTATCTTTGGTGAAGTGGAAGGCCTCCTTGCCTTTGTGCAATTTGACATTTTGAAAATAAGTTTGCTGAATGAAAACACACAAATTTTTAAAAAAACCTCAATGGAAATAAATTTTTTCGCGTCACATGAGTGACACTATTAACAACCAGCTGTTGCCACTGATGGAAACCACAAAAAAGAAAACAACAGGAAGTAGTTGGTGGATGATGGAGCAGTAGGTTTTTTTTTAATGAACAAACTTATTCTCGTGTGATTTTAACGGCGTTTCTTATCTAATTCAAACACCGCAATTGCGAAATTATTATTATTATTTTGTATTTTATTTTTTTTCAACATTAGCGGAATATTGATAAAGTTTTGCGCACATTTGCAGTAGAAACGCAGCTAATATGATGTCAGTGAAGCTAAAGGATTGCTTTAAACCTAAAATCTAACAATTGTTTTGGACTTTGCTGTAGTTGGTTCAGTTTTTCTGTCTCATCGTCAAGTTTTTGGCAGGTTTTCTCCTCCGTATTTAGATCCATTCCTCTTCTCATAATTTATGGCCGGTTTTTATGTTCATGTTCACTGCAGGAATGGTGTGTTCAAGGGCCTGTGCAGTGTTGGTTTTCCTCCTTCACCTTCCTCCTGCCACTCTCCCATGAAGCCAGATTAATGACCTGCGTGACTAATAGTTGCCTCGTCGACAGACTTTCCTGTCTCTCGACTTTCCGGAGCACATTCCAGCTCCTCCACATCAACCCCCGTTGACCCTGTTAAACCGAGGAGATGGACGGACGAAGATGCAGCAAATCCGCCAACACGGGTTGCTCTGAAATTGCACACCGTTTAATTCGATGGGGCCGCTCTGTCTCGGAGTCATTTTCCAGAGCACCTGTATACAGTGTGTTACATCAGCAGGGAATTGGATGGGAATGAGTGCGGACATCAGCACGGGGGAAGGCAGACACTGTTTGCCTTTCCTGCCGGATTATCTGGCGGTTGCGTCAGCGGCTTGAGGCGGACTCTCGGAGCGAGCTGGAAGAGCATCAAAGTCCTGCGTCAACAGCATTTTGTCAGGGTCAATTGTGTCTCTTTTTTGTTGTGAACACATGAAAATGCTCCCACGTTTCTGGGCATTGTTGTGGCAAAACACATTAGGCCGTATGTGCCAAACTCAAGGCCCGGGGGCCAAATTTGGTGCGTCGTAGCTCT
Organism: Poecilia latipinna; assembly: GCF_001443285.1. NCBI lineage: Eukaryota > Metazoa > Chordata > Actinopteri > Cyprinodontiformes > Poeciliidae > Poecilia > Poecilia latipinna. The sequence continues at coordinate 61,775 of NW_015114552.1, forward strand.
TTATGTGGTCCTCTGGACTCCAGAGGGACACATAAGTAGAACCCTCAAGATAATAGCTGTGTGTTCAAATGTTATTTGATCAAATCAAAGCAGTTTCGTCCAGTTCCTCCAGTCCTTTGTGGAAATTCACTCACAAATCAACAGATCCCCACATTTTCTCTGGAGTTTTTTGCAAAATTTCTGCCAAAAAAAAAAAAAGGTCCAAAATATTGGGTTTAAGTGATGCTAACTCCCACCTGCAGGTGGCAGTATGTCTCACTTCTTCTACACTGCTGTAGTAGAAGTCTTACTTGATGTCAAGTTGTCGTCCGAGCAACAAAAAGTCACATTTATAAATGTCATTCTCTGTTGAGCCAGAAGGTAACAATCGACTAACAGTATTTAAAGTTAAACAAATAAGGTGGTTTCTCATTAACTTTAGCCAACCTTACCTTAATGTTCATATCTCAAAATTCCTTATAGGTTTTTCTGAATTTGCCCCTCAAAATCAGTGATTCTGATTGATTCTGGTCACAAAATCCCAAAGGAACTGATAGTTATTACTGTTTTATTAGTTTATTAAGGGGTTTTATCAACACATTCTGGAACAACCAGCACATTCCTGATCCAGTGGATGAGGCGACCCCTTTTGTTTCCCCGCTGTGAGGCTTTTCCACGTCAGAAATCTGCCACACTCTGTACTTTACGGAGCCGTGGAAAAAGATAAATAAATAAAACGACGGGCCCCATCATCACACAAAGAAACGTGGCTGAAAATAGCCCAGGTAGTGCGAGAGCCGCTTCCTGCTCAACCAGAGCTGTGATTTGTGCGAGTGGTAATGATCTGTGTCATTCAGCTTCTAACTGGGATCTCACTCTGCAGCTGACTCACATGCTTTTTATAGCCGCCGCCGTCGCCGTCTCTTGTCATTCCACTTTATAGCCGCCGCGTGAGTGAGCGAGTGTGTGTGTGTGTGTGTGTGTGTGTGTGTTTGTGTGTGCGGAGAGACCGTCCTGCTGGGAACGAAACGGAGTGTTGACACTTCACAGCAGGTTCAGTTAAAGTTTTTACAAACTGTCGGAGCTCAAGCCAACCGCTTGGCTCACTCGGCGCTTGATTTGCGAGGTATACGCCATTATAATAACAAATGCGTGCACTTTATTAACTTTGTCACCTCTTTTGCAAGTTTTTGCTATAATTAAAGCTCGTGGAGGCAGGTGGAGCATAAGAATGTTCTGTTTGCTGCTTACGTTGGTGAGGAAATGATTATAGCTGAACTTCTTAACCTTTTCTAGCCGTCAGTCGGTGGAGGTTAAATGTTTATCAGAATAACAGAAAGCTGGATGGGCAGAAATTATCCAGATGTGCAACACTGGTAGAGACATGCTCAATTAATCGTTTACTTGTGTAATAAATTTAAATCATCTTAAAATGTTTTTCAAAAGGCAATTTTATTTAGAGAGAGTTCATAATCCATTTTATTATGGTTTCAGTTCTAAGTAGTTTTTCTTTCTATTTTGTTTCCTGTTTTGGGGCATTTGAAATGTCTTTCTTTCCCAGTGTTAAGTGATTTTTACTAAATTAAAGTTTAATCTTTGAGAGACCAAACGTGCACTATTATGCCAATATCACTTAAAAATGGTCTCAAAACAACAATATTATCATTTCTGGGACAATTTATCATCCAGCAAAATTAGGCTTTGTGACAGACTCTTAAAATGATCAGTTTTCTGATTTTACTTTTTTTATAGAAATATGTTTGAGTAAAATGAACCTTGTTCTTTTACTCTATCAACTACTGACAACATGTCACTGAAATCCCAAGCAAAAATTTTGTATTTATTTGCAGAAAACGAGAAACGGTCAAAATTAGGAAAATGATGCAGTGCTTTCAGACCTGAAATAAGTTCATTTTAATTTTGAAACAACAATGCTAATGTTTTAACTCAGTTCACAAATCAATATTTGGTGGAAAATCCTTCAAGTTTCCAATGGAGCTGTACGTAGTGTAGCGTTTATAGAGGAATATCTAGTGGCTGCAGATCACTTGGAGCTACTGTGTGCTTCTTATACAATAGAAATCACTGTAGAGAAATGTTAGATACCACACCTTAACATTCCCTTTAACCACACCACCAGTTCTGGTTTCGTTTGATTTCTCTGCAAAACTCAAGCTTTGAAGGCAGTAATGGGCCTATTGGGTCTGGAATCAGCTGGAATCAGCTGAGCGCTGACCAGCTTAGCTCGCTGCTCCATCTGCGCCTCTGGGCTCCGGTGCATTGTTTGAAGCAGCCTAAGCTGCATGGCGACAGAGACTCTGAGTGCCAGGTTCCCATTCACACTGATCACACATTAGACTGATCAAATCAGACTCCAGGCCTGCTTCCTGACTAACTCAATTTGCTCTTGTACGCTTCCCTTTTCACGCTGTGCACGAGCACACACACACACACACACACACACACACACACACACGCACACACACACACAAGTTGCAGACCTGGATGCAGTTCTTCTTTTTTTATTTTTTAAATGTGCGCGCACACAGACAGCAAAAGCCGGCAGCGAGCGGGGCAGCACCCATTGAGCTTTAATGAAAAGCAGAAAAAGCCGTTACCTTGGCAACTGCCTGCATACATCTTCAGGAGGACCCAGATTTCCTGTCTCGCAGCGGCCGTATTGTTTTGGTTCTCTTTTGAAAGCTGCGGCATCCCTGGGTGGATTGTCTCACCGCTGGGAGAATTTATGCAACATCATCTTAAATTAAGCAGCATTTGTTTAATTTTGAGGAGGAGGGGGGGTAATAGGAAGTCCCGCCCACTTTCTATTAAAATCCTTACCTTGAACATCTCAGACCGGTTGATCTTATAAGTGATTCTTAGCTGGTTTCCCCCCCACGCTGTTCAGCTGTTGAGCTCTTCTACAACAAGAACACAGCTGCCAAACGCAGAGGATCATGGGAATTAATCTGGCTGCATGAATCATCCACAAAAGCCCCCCTCTAACACAGCAAAAGGTGTAAATGCTATACTCTGAATGGACAGAACACGTTTTTTTCACCAAGGCAATAAAAGCACGCAGAGTTGACCTTTTTTTTTTTTTTCGTTTTGCTTTGAAGCGCCCAGACATTTCCTCCATAAAAGCACACATGAAGTGTAAACACGACGTCCTGCATGTCGGCAATATATTTGATTACACAAAGCACACTGCTCTTCCATTATCGTTCTCATCACCGTCGCCATAATCAGATTACTCTAATTATTATAATTGTCTGCGCAGGGTTTGTTATCTTTGTTTGCTGGCGTAAACAGGAAGCAGATCCGAGTCCCCGCATGGGGACGGGAGGAAGATTTACCTCGCTGTGATTCAACCAAACATCCAAACCGCAAGGAACCTGACGGCAAACCGTCCCACCATTCACATCTCCGATGCTCCTCTGTGCTGCTTCGATGATTAGCAACGTTGGCAACATGTTCTCCGCTGAGGCGTTCACAGCAGTAAAGCTTCTTGCTTTTTCTCATTTTGCCACCTTAAAACAGCAAACTTTAACTAAGTTCCCATTAAAATACGGTAAAGAGAGCTTAATTCTTAAGTTTTTAACTTACTTTTGGGTCCGAATTAAAAGATGTGCATTTATTTTCTCATTGTTTGTAGTTAAATCAGATGAAACTTCTCTTTTTTTAAGCCAGTTAGAATTGCCAAGATTATTTCTATTTGGTAAATGTCAGAAAACTCAGTGAGAAAAGTTTTTTTCTAACTTTCTTTCCAGTAGTGGATGTCAGACTTCCCCAGGTCAGCTTTGGCTACTCTGTAGTAGCTGCCACTGCATGAATGTGTGCGTGAATGGGTGAATTTGGATTTGATAAAGCGCTATAGAAGTACAGGCTGTTCTTCATCCTCGTTCTTTTCCTCATTTGTGGCATTGGTTCCTTCCTTGTTTGTCCTTTTTGCCTTTCTTCTGCCATTCCTTTCTTACGTTATATTCCTTCAATCCCTTGTGTCCACACATCCTCAAAGTTTTCAATTTGTGTAATTAAGGCCATAAAATGTAAATAAAAAAAGTCTTTAATACATTAATCGCAGGTTTTTAAAGTTGTCTTGACAGTACTGTTTAATCTTGTAGAGTCTTTGTATTTTTTTCTAATAGGCAACAGTTTGAGTCTCAACCCTGTGTTGATCTATCACATAAATAAAAAATGCTTATATTGTGAAAAGTTTAGTATTGACATTTCATGTCAATAGTTTTTGCTACTTTTATTGCATATTTAAGTGCGAGAGAGGCCTCCATGATAATTTTGAACTCTGCATTTTTAATCAAGCATTTCATCACCAGGGTTTCCTCCAGTGTATCTTAAGCCTGGCGGGCCACCAGGCTTAGCATTGCTTATTTTTTAAAGTCGTTTTTTTTTTTTTTTTAAAGTTTGCATTTTTTTTTAAGACTTTATAGTTGGGGTTCAGGTGTTAATCTTCCAATCTTTTTGGTTACTCTCACGTTTTATTTGTCTGATATAAAAGTTTTACTTGCTGATCTGAAACATTTAGGTGAAACAAAAACACAAAAACAATAGAAATCCTTAAGGATGTAAATACTTTTTAAGCACTTTAGTCTCCTATGATGGGTGCCTCTGCTGAATAACCATAATATATTAACAGCTAAAACTAAGAACGATTCCCGACCCGGTTTTGGCTGCATCACGTCTCATCACGTCTGCCTGCTGATAAATTTGTCCACCTAATGTGACTTCCTGGCTTAAGCTAAACCAGAGGAAGCTCTTCCTGGAAGGAGAAAACCCGTTTTGGCTTTAAACCGCGGTGACACACACCGACTCGAGCAGAACGCCTGCAGTAGATCGCAAGCAGCTGGTTAGCCTGGCTATTATCTCCTCAGCTTTCACTGCATTAAATGCTGGGTTTCCATTTTGCTTGTCAAAACATTCCTATTAGATGGTAAGTGGTTTAAACAAGCAGGTAATTACTGCTTATTATGAAAAAACAAAAGTCATTTGGCTCCTGTTTGGATGTGATATTAACACACGCAGAGGCAGAAAACTTCCTCCAGTCCTCCAGGGGATCATGAACCTGCATCTATTTATGTCATTTTCCTCCCTCTCTCTCCCTCCTCCTCCTCCTCAGATGGCCTATAAGCCCTGGCTCTGTGCTCAGTACTTCCCCAACATCAAGCAGTCCTGTCAGAGGAAGATACCGTGCCATCGGTACTGTCTGGAGGTCCAGCAGAGCTGCCCGTTCATCCTGCCCGACAACGACGACCTGATCCACGGCGGAAACCCCAGCTTCATCTGCACAGGTTAATATGCACGTGTGAACCCTGGCCTTCACTTCCTGAAGCTCGATTTTTTCTAGTAAATGTCATTTTATGAAACGATTCGGAGAATGAATTCATGCACTGATTGACTCCACGGTGTCCCTGCTGGAAGACGCATTTCTGAAGGTTTTCTGATGACATCTAGTGGCCGGAGCGAGAACTGCCGCGAGCGTCCAAGGACATTTTGAAAATTGCATGGATAAATTGAATTTGGCTTGTCTCTCTGTATTTACTACAGTTTATTCAGTTGTAACTAAACCACGGAGGAGCAAATGTCACCTGTAGCTGGTATCACTCCCTATCTGAGGGAAGACAAGCAACGTTTTCTTTTACTTTCAGTGCCGTTTCAGCGTGAAAATGTCTCGAATAATGTTTAGAAAGCAACAATTTGGACAATTTTTAATCTGTTGTGAATTTTCTCTACTCTAAATTATGCATACTGGCTCAAATATTTAAATATTTGAATAAATGTCCTCTAATTTGATTTTTTTTTATTATCCAGTTCCATAGATTTACAGCAGATCGAACTCATCACAATTTTTCATACTAAATGTATTTGTAAATGTTTACTATGAAGCAATTCATACATAAAAAGAAAAGGAAAAAAATGAGTTAAAAAGTGTAGTTACTTCTATTTATGGATTACTTGGTTTATTATCAACACCTGTTGCAAATTTCATGTCAATAATGCATTTACAAATATATTTACTCTGAAAAATACTAATTTTACCTGCTGTATTTTATAACCAGACACATCTATGCTTCAATTTGTGTCAAACTTGAATGAAGTTTCTTTCTTCTGCCAGGAAGAGCGGTCAACTTCTCAGGGTTAAATTTAAGTGAGGTGTGTGTTTATTTTTGAGCCTGCATGTAAAATTCAGACGCTGCCGATCAGATAATTTGAAAATTGAATTTCCAGCCTTTGCTTCTGGTTCTCTGTTGTAAAATTCACTAAGTCTGAAACATTCCTATACATGGGTGTATGTAAACTTATGACTTGCACTATTCATTGCAATTCAGAAGCAACAAGGCCACACAGTGATGCACTGGACTGAGAAATACAGCCGTCTCCAAAAGCTTTGGCACCCACACACAGCATCTGGTTTCACTTTCTTAACTTAAAGCTTGTTAGCAGGTTGTTGATTGTGTCTGCTTGTTAAAAGTCCCGTTGCAGCCCAAACACAGCTGTCATCTGTCAACATTTTCATCCCGTGTCGTTTCTTTCCCAGGACTCCTGGGAGACCATCCATCAGACGGCGAGGCGGAGTGCTGCGACGTTCGATGGGACTCCAAAATGGACAGCCCTTCAGGCAGCACACTTAAAAGGACTGCTTCTTCCTGCCAGCCCGAGGGGGCTTCGGTCACTTCCGCCGCCAGCCCGAGACTGTGCAGCGGGCGACTGAAGATATGCCTGCTGGCCCTCGTCCTCCTACAGACTGTCATCATCATCTCAGCCTCGCATAACTCTACGTTGCTGGACGTGGCCGCCATTTTCTCGCCGGAGGAGGCCGCTCCGAACGAGGAGTGAACCCCTCGATGGGGGGGTGGGGGGGGGTGTCGGGGGGGCGGGGTTATGGCTTTTTACAGTGTCATGGCTCCCAGGGACGCATCTGGCGAGGTGTGCCAGAGATGTCACCGCGATCTGCTGCCAAACGAAGCGTCAATCACACAACGCGGGAGGGCTTGAACTGGAGATCTCTGGGCTGGGAGCGGACATCGACCCAACCGAGATATTCGGGGACCACGCCCTACGAAGAACTGACCTCTTGCCACTAGAAACCTGCTCATTGTTTCTATCTCATCCAAATGTTTTCTAGCATATCGTCCCTGTTTTCCTCCCCCTCCTACCTTCCCTCTCCTCTGGTTTCAGTGTCTGGATGGGTGAAACGGACATTGACGACGTGTGCATTCCAGCTCATCGTTACCTTTAGATTTTTGCTGCACTTTTTCCCCCTGGGTGTCAGATTATTTTGACATTTCCGCGCTGTTCTTCTTTCAATCCTTCATCTCCATTGGTGTGCCGTTCATGTTGTTTGCTCAAGGGCCTGTTGGCATCAGCTCATCCTTTAGTTGTGGGTCATGCTTTCCCTCAGAAATGTGGTTCTCCTGTGTTCTGTTGTCGAGCTTATGTTTTTTTTCTTTTTTCTACTGGATCTTTTGTGAACCCCTTACAACGGCACATGCCTAAGCATTTTAGGACCTTAAGTGCTCTGAGACTCGCTTCCTCCTCTGACTTGTTCTGCAGTTGGATAAGTTGGGAGTCAAGTGGGAAAGTTGGTGACACTGCAACTGTCCGAGGCGTTTTCTTTGACTTTTTTTTTTTTTAGTCTTTGACAGGACGCTGCTTGTTCTAAAGTGTTTAGTTCACCTTACACCACAGTGGCTCGTCTTTCTGGTTAAATTGGTTGTGTGGGAGAACGCTGGAGTTGGAAAAGGCCAGAACACAGGGAGCCTCACTCATCAACCATGAACCTGTCTCCATTAATAGGCTTTTCCCACCAATCGGTTCCACTGCTTCACCAGAGATGGTGCAAAACCCACTTCTTAACTGGTCCAGTTTGGGTTTCCACAACCAGAAAACAACTTTTATTATTTATCTCAGTATTCCTACAAAACAAATGCACGAGTATCCCCATTTTAGTCATTAAAAGTTATAAACAAACTCCAGATTTGACTATAATAACAGACAGCTGGGACTTATTAGAACATAGCAGAGGGTGATATCAAAATAAACAGCAGGAGGCAGAGTTGTAAACATTTGCTCTCAACTTCCAAGCTTAAGAAAAGGCATTTATTGTCTGCATCTGTTTTCCTGCGACCCTAAACCGCTCTAATTCTCACCAGTAAGCGCTCTAATTTAGCAAGAAATTACTTCATGCCTCAACTAATAAAGTGCCTCTCTTTACACACAAGAATAAACACAATAAATAAACGTAGATTAAGGTGCAACAAGACAACTGAGTCGAAGTGAAAGATTTATTATGATAAATGGTGAACTCTAAAATTGTGTTTTTTAAAATTTCACTTTATTTTCACCAGAATTTCCTACTGCTTTCACCTTACAAGGTATCAATTAAAACACCTCAATAAAATAGTTCAAAACAGTTTGCAGCATCAAAATCAAAATTCTGGCCGATTATCTTTGATTAGATGATCCACAATAGTTGGAATAGATATTATTACAATTTGAAAACTTTTCATGGGAATTATGGGATATTCCTGGGATTTACCGGGACACAACCCTGCAAGCTTCTCAGCTCGACGCCGGAACAACAAGCACATGTCACAGTAGGAGGACCGGAAGTCATGCATAAGAAAACTGCCAAAATCAAAACCCTAATTTTGGCCAGTGGTTTTAAAACTGTGTAAAAAGAGGCCCAACTCATAAACTGGCATGTTTTTTGCATGACGTTTTGGCACGTTTGGCTTCCCATAGAAGGCAATGGCAGGGCTATTTCAGTTCCGAAACCACGCGAAAGTTATTAGAAAGAATAAAAAAACGTGCGACCCTCGAGCATGAAGCTTTCTTTCCCGCGCGAGGATTAAACAAACCGCATAATATCCAAACATAGATATAAATATTTTCTTTTGCTATAGAAAACAGTTAACCCTTGTGCGTGCGAGGACTGAGGCAAACGTAGAAGACTGTGGCAAATACGTGTGTGGGGTCAGTTGGACCCCATTTCTGGACACAAGGGTTAAATATGAAAACCATTCCTGTAATATGTTTACCCAATAATATTAGCAAAACCTGCTAATTCAGGAGCTTGGAAGTTAACTGCATGTAATGGAGGCGTGGCCTCAGACAACAGTGTGCCATATGCATGCGATTGAGGAATAAAATAGATATGTGTGCTTGCATGAAATCTGGTTGCTTTAGTCAACATTATGCTCAAATATATCATTCAAATCCCTATTAAGATACAGTCTTTATGACACAAGATTCCAAATTTATTCAGTACACTTCCCATGGAAAGTTTACAACTTCAAAACCACAACCAATGTTTTAAGGCAGACCAGACTTCACTCATTTAGTCTAGACCAAAGTTTGGAAAAGGGTTCAGGCCAAACAAAAAGTGCCCAAATAAACACCTCATCTGTACTATTGCTAGAGTTTGAGATGGTGGAAACACAAAGAACTGGTGCAAACCAAGAACTAGCAACAAAGAGACAATATAGAGTGGAAAACTCTTAGAGCTAGTTGAGGTAGTTCATTTCTGAGGTTTCTGCACTAAAGGAAGGTTCAATGTCGTTCATAGAACTGCTTTCATAGAACAGATTTGTATTCCTACTCCAGTACAGAAAAGTTACCATTGTGCCCTTGGTATGTAAGCAAAAAAGCTAAACTGAACTTCTGCTGATCCAGACAATCCAGTCAGTTAGGTGATCAATGCTTCTTTGTGTAGGTAAGTAGGTTCAACCTCACCTTATGTCCTTCACCCCTGAATGGCCAGCCCACTTTTGGGGGAACCAGATGCTTTGATTTGAATGGGGTGTTTGGTGAACTGGCCTCCCTGTCTTAAGGTAACCATGCTAGATTATTAATATCCAGAAAAATGTATTCATCCGGACATTCACTAAAGTCTTTCTGGGGCTCTACATCGACTTTGATCCCTTCACTTCAGAGTTTATCTTTACAATCTGCCCAATTAGCAACCAGAAAGAACATCATGTATTTGTGTCCTGGTGTGGTGTTTTAGTCAAGAGACCAATTCAGTTCAACCCCCTACAGGTTAAAGATACTGCCTTTTAAATTGTAGCATCTCCCAAAAGTTGCAGTTGACATTGTGCAGGGGGTTAAATACACAGGGGTGAGGAATCAACCTTTTTGCCTCTAAATAAGTGGCAGTGAAACCTGCGTGGGATCTTATTCGAGTCCTCTTGTGGAGTACTGGAACTCAGGAGGTTTCTGGCCGCTCTAGTTGGCCGCAAATATTTTACTTGACGAATGAGGCTCCCGGATCTTTGGGTGATTTTTGGCCGAATGAGGCGTCTGATGGCGTCAAAGGGGGAGAAAGTGGTGAAACCGAAACACTTCAGGGTTAGCTTCTTCTTCTAGACAAGTTCTCCTGTGGTCAGTTTGGCTTTTCAGGATCTCAGAGTTCGTACAAGTCAGTCAGTCAAACTACCTACTCTGAAAATCACCCGACGAGTTGATCAGTTACGTTCTTTATCTGACTAGCAAAGAGTCAGTGTGCAAGAAGTGTGAGGAGTTTTTAAAGGGCTGATCCATCCACTTTTATGCTGTTTTCCCTATTTTCAAATGCCGCCTTGTAGTCAATCATCTTTATCCCCCCTTTTTTACTAGCGATAGGACAAAAACAAGACATTTATCCAAAGCTGAATCACTGAGAAAGTATTGCGTTAACAACATGGTTGTTGTTTTCTAATGGCTGATCTGTTCTAATACTTTTAGCGGTGGAAGCATTGTATGAGTGACTCCTCTTCGGCATCAGATAACAACCGTTGAATCTGGCCCAGTTGGACGACCCTTGACCCTTCTTTTAAGGCCTCCCAGATAGGAGAAGACATTCTCTGCCCACATGTTTGGCTCTGCCCCCCCTTAATCATTAGCTGACTGAGTCCTGTGGATCTATGCAGATGAACCCCCCGCCTCAAATATCCCCAGCCGCTGTTCTTCGCCTCCTCTAGTCCTTTCTGTTGTAAATATGTCCTGAGGATGTGGGATCCCCTAAAAGTCGCCCCTTTCTGCCTCTCCTGGTCTCCCCTCCCCCACCCGTTGGACTCTCTGTGTTTTCTGTTCGGCTCCTTGGTTTTTGTCTGTTTTTTGAGATTTTTGCCACATTTTTCTGTTGTCTAAAGCAGTGGTGTGAGTTGATGAGTAGGACAAAGTTGGATGTTTAAAGGGATGACATAAAGAGGTCTTTAAAAATATATAGATATATATCAATATATATATGAAAAAGACAAAGCTTGAAATGAGAAAAGGTTTAATTATAGAGAAAAAAATATGATAAAAGTTGTCATATTGTCATACTAGAGATGCTTTAGTTTGCTATTTTACTTTCTTTTTTTTTCTACAAAAGACTTGGATGAAAATTATTTATAAAAATGCGTCCCACAAGTCATGACCTTTTTTGGACGTGAAACAAATACATTTATTAACATTTTGTTCAAAGGAAAATAAATATAAATTATGTTAAACATGACTTGTGTTTGTGTCTTTTTAATATCAGAGAGGTCAAAGTGTTTGGTGCAAATGTTAAAGCCATTGGATATATTTGTATTTAAATACATTTACTTATATGGGTAAATCTCATTGAGACACTTGGTATTTTAAACACAAGATAATCATACTTCATTTTCTATTTTCTCTAACAATTTTGATTGCTATGTTTAGTTGTAAGAGTGCAGGGAACTGTTTCCAGAATTTAAACTGTTAATATTTTGCTGTGATTGGCATCAGAAATATTCCACTCTTTGCTCTTGCAGATAGATTTTTGACCAAATATGTATGTATGTTTCATATTGAGCTGATATATGGCTATATACCATATATCAGCTCAAACCGTCCTCAAAAGTCAGTTTGACTAAAGCAACAAGTATGAGAATTTAAAGTAAACAAAACTGGAAAAATAGTAACTGCACTGTATTTCTTTCCTTTTTTTTTTTACTTCAATTGTATTTTTTTATTGTTTTGTTGTATTGTCTTCACCATTATTTATCTTTTAATCAATCATCCCCTGCATCTTCTGCTTTCCAGAGCTGCTGAGGAAAATCTATACCCACATAAAAGATGAAAACCCCAACTGTGACACCAAAAACATGTTTGTTGACGACTATTTTGGACGTTCTGAATTCGGCCGTCCTCTTCTAGGTATTTTGAAAGCCTGTTTACCAAGTAATGAGAGAATAAACTCTCCAGGGATGATATTCATGAGTGAAATAGTAATTTTCCTCAAACTGAATTCTTGCAACAGCATGAAATGCTTCATGCTGGCCTTTAGAAGCGTGGCTGGTTTAAAGACATTCCCTTTTCCTTTAGATAGAAGCGGACAGCTGTGCCTTGACCTGAGAAGCTGCATCTCTGCTGCTGCGCCAAGGCAAAGGGACACTCTTTGAGAACAGCGACGTCTGTATTCTGTATAGAGAAGACAGACGGTTTAAGAGTGGAGTGAAATATTAAACTGTGAAAGCCATCAATAAGAGAAGTGGCCTCAGGCATCTACTGTTTAAAGGCTGTAGCTCAGGAGTCAGCAATGAAAAAGCTCTCACTGTGTCCTTCATATTGCCACCTTCTGGAGAATAATAACAATAGCTTAACAGTGAAATGGGATGTTTAAATTATCCCAGCACAGGAGGACGGTACATTCATATGTGAATTAAAAAACTGTTAGTACAGATTTATATTAAGTCTGACTTTAATCTTCTAACCAGGGGCGATTCTAGGATCTGACCTTTAGGGGTGCTTAGCCCCCTGCAGGGCTAAGACATAAAAGAAGATATTCATTGGTGCATTTTTCTAAATCTCACTGCTTATTCACATACATTCGCATATGAAATTAAATAGTTTTGTCTAACTAAAACTGTTAACAACTACATACAACTCTGGAAAAAATGAAGAGACCCATTGAAAACCTCCCGGTTATTCCACCAAATATTGATTTCTGAACTCTTCCTGAGTTAAAACCTTAGTTTAGATGTTTCTAAATGAATATAAACTTCTTCTTTTTTTGCATTATTTGAGGTCTGAAAGCACTGCATCTTTTCTGTTAATTTGACCATTTCTCATTATCTCAAAATAAATACTAAATATATGCTTGGAATTTCAGAGACATGTCAGTAGTTCAATAACGTTCATTTTACTTCAACATGTACCTATAAACAGTAAAATAAGAGAATTGATCATTTTTTCCAGAGCTGTAAATATGTGAAACAGAATCAGACAACATCATACTTGCCAACATCTGCTAACATTAATGAGAGACAAGCAGCTGTGGAGTGACACAGTCCCAGTGGGGCCTGCTGCCTCGGAAATTAAAATAAAATCCTCTCAGAACTAACCCTATTTCATTTTGAAGAACATTTTATTAAATTCATACAATTAATAAACCTAAAACCAGTTTATTATCAAGGTAGAAGTTCAGATTAATGACTGGTTCTCTATGTGTCATTCACCTGAACTTAATTTGAAAATCATATGTAGAAATTGCATTACCCTGATTTTTATCTGAACGTTATGTGGCTGTTTGCCTTTTTTCTTTAAACAAAAATGTTTGTCCGTCTATGCAGGGGCGGATCTACTGGGGTGGCATGGGGTGGCAGTTGCCCCCCCCAACGAGACCCTTGCCATCCCTGTTGCCACCCCAGCTAGCGACAATAAATTCAATACATAGTTATGGCAAATCGGACATTAAGCGCATGAATCTCTTTTTTCCGACAACATTGAATGCAACACAATGTAACCTGACACCCACTGCTAAGTAGGGAAGTGCGAGAGAAGGACAGAGCGCCAGCAGCATTGATGGATATATTATTGGACTGGACATTAGTGATTTATCGCAAGTCACACATGCGCCATTGCTGTCCACTGAGTCAGGAATATCGGTGGTCAGGAAAATACTACAATCACGCAAAGAAAAAGAACAGCGGACGCAATGTTTAGCAGTTAATTCAACCATAGATGATGGTAATAAGGGCTTCAGATTTCACAGGTGAGGAAAACGTTACCATTGACCAAGTCAGCAGTGGGTCAGTTATACTAGCCTAACTGTTGCTGGCCTGGTATTGACTTTGACATTGACTTTGATAACCTTAGCATGTGCTGCGCAGTTCGGTGTGTTTTGGTTCCGTTAGCATTAACAACCCGCCACCAAGTCATCAGTAGAGCAGCTGTTTAAATCAGCTAATCAACCACCGCGGTGTTCAGGCGAAAACTTATTAATAATCACATTATAGACATTAAGCCTGACAACATAATGTAACAGACTGGATGTAATGTTTTAATGTTTTTGCTACGTTTTTGTGTGGGAAATGTTTGCTTTGGGGTG
>NW_015114552.1:79407-86033 GCF_001443285.1 Poecilia latipinna
GACGCAATGTTTAGCAGTTAATTCAACCATAGATAATGGTAATAATCTATTCAGATTTCACAGGTGAGGAAAACGTTTTAATTTAAAGAAAAGATTGAACAAGTGAGCAGTGGGTCAGTTATACTAACCTTAACTGTTGCTGACCCCTGCTGTGGTATTGACTTTGATAACCTCAGCATGTGCTGCCCAGTTCGGTGTGTTGGTTCCGTTAGCACTAAACAACCCACCAGGTCATCAGTAGAGCAGCTGTTTAAATCAGTTAATCAACCACCGCGGTGTTCAGGCGAAAACTTATAAATAATCAGAATATAGACATTAAGCCTGACAACATAATGTAACAGATTTTCCTCCTTCAGTGTTTTCTTGCTCCAAGACAGTGATTTTCTTATATAGAAATTTCCTTTCCTGCCTCAGGTTGGAGACTTTCTCAGCATAAACTTTGTTTTCCCCCTCCAAAATGAAGTTTACCCGCTCTAAGACTGAGTTTTCTTCCTCCAGGGTGGTGTTTTTGTCCTCCAGAGTGTTTGCTTTCAGCTTCAAGTTGATGTTCTCCTGCTCCAGAGCCCTGAATTTTTTCTTCAGGGCAGCGATTTCTTTGTCATAGTCAGTATTTTTCTTCTCCATGTCAGTGTTTATCTTCTCCAGTGTGGCATTATCCTTCTCTAAAGTTATTTTTATTCCATCCAGCTTTTTATATTCCTCATCTTTCTCCCGAACAAGCTCGTCCTTTTCAAATGCTGATTGTTCTAGGTTTTAAACTTCAATTTTTAAGTCCTCATTTGCTTTAATTAGTGAATGAGTCTCAAAGGACATCCTGCCGACTTCTTCCAAGATATCACGGAGCTACATGGGCAAACCCATGTGGGGCCACCATGGAACCCGCGGAGAAACCCATATGGGACCCATATGGTCTGCCCTCCTTTTACCCATATGGGGCCCACCTGGGCATGCTGGCAGCAGAGATGGACTGTGCCATTCTTTGCCTAACGTAAACCTGGCTTAACAGCAACATGCAATTGAGCCTTCCAGATCAACTCCAAGCGGACCACTTGAAGGAGCTAACCACTGTTAGCTCAATGCAGATGAAGCACCTGGAGGCGTTTTATGTGAGCTGGGGGACTTTACCCACGTGAAGCTGACAGACAGTCTGCCCAGTTTTTACTGGCATGTCATCCATCTTGCACTCTGGACTGTGTGTACACACCAACATTCACGGTGCATACAGAGATCTTCCTCACCCGCATCTTGGCCTCTCCGACCACATCTCCATCCTGCTGACGCCAGCATATCGTCCGCTAATGAGTCGGATTAGACCAAATAAGAAGACAGTCACTGTGTGGCCCAGAGATTCAGCCTTTGTGCTCCAGGACTGTTTTCAGCCCACAGATTGGCAGATCTTCTGAGAGGTGGCTCCTTATGAGGGAGAGGTGGACCTGGAGGAACACACCTCCTCTGTTCTTGGCTTTATCTCCAATTGTGCTGATGATGTCACCACCACCAAGATAGAAACCTGCTACCCGAACCAGAAACCCTGGCTGAATGCTGAGGTGAGAGCTCTGCTGAAAGCTAGGGACGCTGCGTTCAGGACAGACGAGGCATCAGCACTCCGAAAAGCGACCCGAGGGTTAGGGTTAGCCTAACCCCCTCACTGCCAGATGCACTTAAGCTCTATTCCCGCTTTGAGCATCCTAACACCCCCCTCAGCACCAGACTAATACCACCTCCTGGTGACACTCCTCTCTGTGTGACCACAGCAGATGTAAGGAAATCCCTCCAGGAAATCAACCCCTGTAAGGCTGCTGGTCCCGGTAATATCCCAGGGCGGATTCTGAGGGACTGTGCACGTCAGCTGTCTGAGACATCTTCGACACCTCACTGTTACTGGCACCTGTCCTCTCCAGCGTAAAGACCACCACTATTGTCCCTGTCTCCAAGTGCTCCACAGTGACAGGCCTGAATGACGACCGACCAACAGCCTTAACATCAGTAGTCCCCACTAATTTAAATATGCTGACCCATGTATTAATCCAATTTAAAAATACTTTTAAAAGATTAATTTCCTCATAACTGTAGCTTTGATAGTTGTTTGAATAAGGTTTCTAGTAAAAAAGCGTGAAATTCTGTTTAGGATTTAGCAATTTCTAATTAATAAAATGCAATGACACTTAAATGTGCCTCAAACGTACAACGCTGAGTGGAATGGGCGACCACTCCAAGATGGCGGCCCTACGTCACCTTGGTGACAGTAGGTAAGAGCGGTCCATGAGGACCCTATTCTTTTAGACATAATAATAAAATTCATACAATTAACAAACCTAAAACCAGTTTATTATCAAGGTAGGAGCTCAGGTTATTGACTAGTCCTCTATTTGTCATTAACATGAACTTAATTTGAAAATCATATGTAGAAATTGCATTACCCTGATCTTTATCTGAACGTTATGTGGCTGTTTGCCTTTTTTCTTTAAACAAAAATGTTTGTCCATCTATGGAAAAGTAGAAATTGAGTCAGAGTTTTATTATTTCAGTTCACAGTTTACGAAGTGGGTCTATCATAATTTCAGTACCAAACACCTTTCTGATCACAATGTAGCAGTGTGACTTTCTATAGTGTTCTTTAGTTTTACCTTAAGTGACTCCAGAAAGGTTTGGGAAATTAATTACAAAACAACACAACAGTCACTAATCAAACTTCAAAACAGAGCAACAAGAGTAATTAACAAGGCTAAGGACCAGGATCATATGAACCCATTATTGATCCAAATATTTTGGACACATACAACATTTTGTACTGAACCACTACAAAGTAATCTTCAAATAAATAAAGCTAATACTGTACACAATTTCCATTCATAAATATCGCAAAACATATTCTAAATTAGTTAGGTACTGCATTGCCACTTAAAATTGCCCATTGGAAAAAAATCACTAAGCATAATATTTTGTATTACAAATTACCATTTGAATAAAGCTGCTGATGATATAAGGCCAGCCCCTTATAGCTGGTTAAAAATATATTCATTAAGGTCTTTGGAGCTTTGGAGGCTGGTTCTACACCAAACTTACCAGCAATATTTCATCATTTGATATATTAAGTGAGGCAAAGAGCCACTTGTGGCTCCAGAGATTCAAATTGCAGATCCTGATCTAGCAAATGGAAAATATGATCCTATATCAATACAGCAGCTAACAGTGCAGTACTATAATTTTTAATTCATTGTTAAAGTAAAATTGTGAAGGTTAAATAAATCTACCACTAAATGTTAAAACACATTTAATATAATTTTCAAAGTCCTCCTGTTGCCTCCCGTCTAGGACCGCCTCTGGCCTGCAGGTGTGTGTCTGGTGTATTTTTGCTTGGCATGTTTTTTTCTTCAATGATGGGAAGTCAGATTATCCAAACTGGTAAACCACATTAATAAAATAATAGCGAAATAATAATAAATTAAATGACCACTGAACCCTGAATTCTTAAACTATATCAACATTTTCAGTGATCTGGCAGCTTTCAATAAAATATAATTCAATTAAAATAAAATAAATCACTAAGGGAAAGAAAATGTTGTAACCCGGCTAATGCTAATGGCTACTTCCGTTATTATTGTGGCGCTAGGATTCAGATTTTAATCTTTTAAATTTAAAGCACTCATTTCATCACCATGAATAATTTTCAATATTTAGTTTATTTTTGATCAAATAAAAAGATTTTGCCACTAGCTAAATAGTTAGTGCCCTGTATTTAAAGAAATAACGAACAAAGTATAAGCTAACAGCGAGAAGGATGGCAGCATTCGACCGGAAGACAGCTCAGCTGTTGCTATGGCAGCTTAGTGGCGTTCTACTTAAAAGTTATGGCGGTCAAGGATTTTATTCGGAGGCACACCGGGAGCCATTGCAAGGATAGTAATGCTGCTGTTTGGACACAAATGGAGGAGCATGAGCCACAAAACCGAGACAGACCAGCCGACTGTCAACATAACCGGTATGTGTTCTTATTACTAGTAACGTTGGCTATTTTTCAAGACGACATTAGCATGTTGTTGGTATTTTTCCTGGGAAATGTATTTTCTTTGATGTCTTTACGTGTAAACACTTCATTGTTAATTTAACTGGTCATTTTATCTGGACATGGTAAAGTTAACGAACATATTGAGTCACCTGTTCTTTAAACAGAGGATGGTAGAGTACCCAAAAAATGTTCTCAAGTAAGAGTAGCGTTACTTCGACATATTTTCACTCAAATACAAGTAAAAAGTAGTCGTCCAAAACATCACTCAAATAACAGTAAAATATATTTGGTAGAATGTCTACTAAAGTACTGAGAAATAAAATCAGTTTCTTTCGATATAAAACTTTAATAAACAACCAAACTTTTTATTATTATTATTATCAAATATTCACCAGACACAGACAGGAATTGTTAATGTATAATAATAATAATAAATGTATTCCTTTATTTGTACATTGCTATGAAAATATACAGTTTTGATCATTGACCAGCAGGGGGCAGGATCGCCTTAGTTTTAGCAAGATCTTCTCATCGATCGTTAAATACAGTTAATATTGCATTTGTAAAGAAGCAGCTGCGCTTTTTCAAGTTGGGACTTTTCCATTAATATTATTTCCACGTGGTATGCTTTTAATTAAGTACTAATGTGATATATTTGCTGTAAAAATATTTTTATCACTTGAATTTTGTCGCAATAATCCATTTGAGGGATTCAAGTGGCATGTATATGCCACGTTCATCTGTTCAAACAATTATAGCGTTACCTAACCAGGTAAAAAGTGGCTCATTGATAAGAAACTCAATAATTTGAAGTCGCCATCTCGAATCCCCGATTCACTTGTCTCATTAACATTACCCCAAATGTAATCTTGTACCAAAATGTTCCTAAGCCAATTAATTATGATCTTTGGTAACCTTGAGGTGCGTAAAAGCTGTCTAAAATGTATTTTAGTGAATGAAAACATTGTTGTACGGTATAAACTATGTCCATAGGGGGCAGTATGTCTCCTTGTAACGTATCTACAGCAGCGTTATAACTCTCAATTCAAAGCGGAGACAGTAAATAAAATATATTTATACTTGAGACTAACAAAAGGTCATATGAACAGAAAACCCTGGTTCCTCTTGACTGCGTTCAGACAGCTTTCTGAGCCCCAAACAGCCGGAAACGACTCCAGCTGCAGGTTTGACTCCAACATCCCCGCTTGTTCCTTTGCCATTTCATCCAGTCTGCCACAGCAGCACTAACACTACTCCCACTCGCTGGTGTTTTTTTTTTTCCTCCTCTCTTTTCCTCTGAACCACATTTCAACTAACCTGACATTTCCCTTCTCATGGGGTCTTTCTTCCCCAGACTGGAAGACCTTTGCACAGCTGCTGGAATATACGTATTTTTCTATAAACTCCTGCTGAACGAAAGAAATCTTGTGCAAAATTAATATTTTCTTTATTTGATCCAGCAAAATATAGTGCAGATATACCATACAGCTGTCTGACTGAACTTCTAAATGGTGCTTTAGCTTTTAATTTCCTGGCCACACAATGGGATCCTTCCATCATTTCCGTGTCTTATGATAGAAGAAGCTAACATGCGGTTCGGTTTTTACTCTTCAACCAAAGCTGCTTTAACTCTGTTTGCGCCTGACAGAAATACAAAGCAGCAAAATGTTGCGGCATTGTGTTGCTCCTCACCAGGCCTGAGGCAAGCAAGGCAATTATCCTCATGTTTGTTATGCTGATGTTAATTACAGGAGGTGTGTATAGAACCAGGCCAAGGAGCTTATTCTGTCCAAAAATGCTTTTTTACATTCACTGATACACAGTTAGTTGCAGAGTGTTCACACCACTTCAGCATTTTTTTTCACATTGTGACAAACTTTAATGTGTTTTTGATTTTGCGCTTTTCCAAATTAAACTCTCACTTTCCTAGAACGTTGCATCAGAGTGATTGTAGATAGAAAAAGAAGAAGTAAATGTACCCCAAAAAACTCAGAAATTTTAATTTAAATATATATATATTCTGTGTATTTGCTCAGAAAATAATGTTACAGAAATTGATCTAGTTGGTTTTACTCAAGTCAGAGTTTATAAAAACAGACTTTATGCTTCACTGTAAGGGTCAGGCAAATAATAACAGAGAGTTAAAGTTTATTTTCTGATTTTCCGCCTTACTGAGCTTTCAACAAAATGTTTCAAAAGCAATTTGTTGATTTATGCTTTGCTGCTACTTTAGTGGTTACTCTGGTTTTTTTTTTATTTTTTATAAATTTTTTTGACACAATGTGTTTTAATGCTTTGCTGCCTCTGCCACTGAATTTCATTTTCTGTGCTGAAATATGCTTCCAAGAATATGTTTTTGTTCACTTTGCAACGTGCTTGGACCACGTTTGATGGCTCCGTCTTGAAACACTGACAGTTTTAACTGTTTGCCTTTTGCAGGAAGTCAGAAAGGTGACACAGTTTGACACATACAGAAATAAATGAAAACTGCAGTACCTATGAATAAAGATTTTCTATACCATTTTCCTACATATCAGTGGAAATACATGGTTGGAAATGTTACATATGTCCAATTCAAGGCATTTAATTACCTTGTTGGCATTGGATCTATATATAT
>NW_015114552.1:89111-124591 GCF_001443285.1 Poecilia latipinna
ATATATATATATATATATATATATATATATATATATATATATATATATATATATATATATATATATATATATATATATATATATATATATATATATTGGTAATGTGAAATGTGCAGTTTGCTGAGTGTTTTTCTGAGCTTGATTGCAGTGTTACCTTAGGAAATAGCCACTGCAGCAGTGATTACCTTCACATCTCTGCAGTAGCCGTCTTGTTTTCCCTTTTCCCTTCTTTCCATCTTTGTTAAGTTGCTTCATACCTCTGAAGCAGACTTGCAACGACCAAGTTAGAAAAATTTAGAATACAGTGAGTTATCCCATTGGCTATAGTGGCATTGTCCTTTGGTGCAGGCCTACTCACTGATTTAAATTAGTAATAAATGTAGGCTGGGATTAATTCCCAGAGGATTACTGTCAGTGTGGCGGTTGTGTTGGCTCCCTCTTCATCTATTTGCTTTGCAATTTTTAAGAAGTATGAATAAGTTATGTTGATTTAGTCGTCTGAGAATTGTTTTTGAGTTTTTTTGGGTGTTCCACCATAAGGTTTCCACAGTAGTTTGATTTTAAACTGAGAATCTGTGTGTTTGTTTTTTTTAAGTGACTGAGATCCAAACATCACATCAGCTGTCCTTAAACCATTTTGTAATTTGGTTTTATACTTAGCGTTATCATTTTCCCAAGATTTATTTTGTGATATAACTTCTTGGCTTATATCTTGAGACATTGCTGCAATTGAGTAATTTGCTTATTCCCACAGTTTTGTATTATAAGCCTGGCAGGCCACCAGGCTTTACTTGTGCCCCACCAGGCTTAGCATTGCTTATTTATTTAAGGTTTTTTAAAATGTTTGCATTTTTTACGACTTTAGTTGGTGTTCAGGTATATAACACATACTTATCAAGTGATATTTTCAAATTTCCTGTCAACTTTAAACATTTTTTAACTCAAAAACATGACGGGCCGCTGGATGAACGACAGCCGTAGCAACCTAACACCGGCCTAGCAAGTTTTTTGAGGGAAACCTTGAGTCTTAATGGTTGGTGGGATGGTTCTGGGTAAAGTTGTTCTCCTATCACATGTTTATAACCTCTTGCTGAAGGTACTTAACCCTCTCTGTAGGAACGTGTGCACTTTGACTGATCATGTGACTGGTTCAGTCCATTTTCCATCTAGTTTCATGTTTCCAAACTATTAGAAAATCTTATGATGGCAACACTGTTGGTAAAAATTGCAATGACAATATCCGATTAGCATTTTGGAGTAATATTTGGAGTATATTAGCTAATAATGATTGCACGTTCAATTGTGTCATGATTATTGCCATAGATGTGATATATTATGCAACCTTACTCCAGAAGTTAAGGTCTTTGTCCCTAAATGCAATTTAAAACCATAATCTGTCTTCTTATGTTGTTTTCAGAGTAATGGCTTCTTCCTCATGGAACGGCACTTCAGGCCATAACTTGTTCGATTGATGACATTCTGCTGCCAGCTTCCACCAGCATTTTCAGAGGTTGTTTTTGGGGTTGATATGAACATTTTGCACCAACACATGTTCATCTTTTCATTCTTTTTAGACCTTTATGACGGCTGGACTTTCTCCTGGTGTTTACACTTTCATATAATTGTTTAAACAGATTAACTAAACACCACCAGACATCTGGAAATTGTACCCAATAACTTATCGAAGTCCACAAATCTAAAAGAAATGTGTTTTCTTCTGCTTTGAGTCTGAAAAGAATCGCTTATTGAGCTGGTTCTTTCTAGCTGCACCGGTAGCTCTGCAAATATCCGTCTGTGCAATTCTTCTGCAGCTTCCTTTATACTGGTTGCCTCTGTGTGAATTATTCATAAACAGTGAGCTGGATAGTTCAGCTACAAGGGACTTATCTCAGAGGAACATTTTTCTTTATAACTCTCACTTTCTGCAGTGTAGGACTTCTGCTTGTCTTTTATTTCCTTCCTAGGATAATCTCTCCAATCCCAACATGGATTAGTAATGACAGGAAAAGAATATGTTAATGCTTTTATACACGAATTGAGTCAGTGAAAGTACTGACTCAATATACAGTAAATTCTTTGTTGTTGTTGCATTTAACATCCTGGATCCAGGCAGGTCATTCTCTGAAATTATGTCAGCATTAGAGAAAAGCAAGCAAGCCGTCAGTCGTTCTCATTTTCTGCCATTGATTTTTAAGCATGAGTTGGAGGTGAGAACAATAACTTTTGGTTGAGATGTGGCTCGTATAATTCAACAGCTGAACAATTGGCTCTCACCCAAGGCCAATTACAGCCTGGCAAACCCCTGAGGCGCAGAAGAAAAACCATTCCAATAAATAGTGGTTTAAAAAAAAGGCAATGAAATGGCTCCAAAGTAACTTTTAATAAATTGACTTCATAACATTTTTTAGAGTCCAAAAATACAAATTCACATTGAAAATCTGTGCTTATTTGTACAAAGAGAGTGAGGTGATCATCTGTCGCGATAGGAAATGAAAGGGTGCACGCACTTTGGAGAAGAAACATACACAAACTCTGATTGTAATCAGGGAATTGTTGACGCACTCAGACTGGTGTCAAGTGTTTGCTGAGGAAAAAAGACACAAGAACAAAGCTCCAGTCTGGATGGGAATAAACAATATTGTGTTTGCACATTCATTTGAAATGAAAATTCAAGGTGCAATTCTTTTAAAAGGTTACTTTCCTCAGCTTTCTGACTTAATTAGTCCAAGAACAGCAACAACCAATCATCTTAAAACAAATCCAGTTGCAAGAACCTCAATGTTTCTGTCAGTTCAAGTTATTATTCCATCATCATGTTTTCTTTGGGTGTTTTATTACCATAAAAACAATGATTACTAATGCAGGAAGTGGAAATATGAGGTTGTTCTCCACCAATTATCTTCCTGTGTGCAACATCTACTGAGAATGGAACATGTCAGTAATTTATGGACAAAATTTTGCAGCGATTTAGTTGAGTTTTACACAAATTTCTTTTAGTTTTCAGTACGTGTTTCACACAGGAAGAGAAATGGTCAAGCTGATAACAGTCTAAGTTTGTTTTCAATCTGACAGACAAACTGTTCTGTAATTTAAATAAAAGTAAATAACAAAGACAGCAAATTTGCAAGCAAAGAATGGAAGATATAGCTACATAATGGGATTCATGCTATCGCTGTTAGCATAGTAATTAGCAGAAAAACAAACCACTGGACTTCCTGTTGGCTCCATACTGGTCAAACAATTTGGTTTTCAAGTTTGATGTAGGACAAAAAGATGTGACTTTACAGATTTTATGTTCTATACCCACTTGAGATCCAGTTTGGGTTTGCCAAATTGGTTTTGTCAACATGGGTTGTTGGTACAGATCAAACTAAATGCCAGCGATTCTAGATCTTCCTCTAATGTCTTAGATTTTTTTTATGGTCCAAAGCTCAGAAAAAAGCATTATGTCCCCTGTCACCAGATCTCCTGGAACATCCCAGAGCATCTACTTCTCACTGTCAGACTAATGGTATAAACCAAACGATAAATTATCTTAAAAAACAGAAAAAATCTTAAAACCAATCCTATGATGAACAGGAAGTCGGTGGACTGCAGCCAGCATTGGTTTTATATGATTCCTCATTTTTCCTGATAAAAGCCAACAATTTAATTATGTACCTTCTGCAGAAACACAGATCTATATCCACTCTTAAAGGATCACAATATTCTACCCAACAGGAAATAAAGACCAAGAATCTAATTACAAATTCAACAGGGGGGAAGATAAAATTAATGGTCTAAATTTTGTAACAGCTAAATATTTAAAGCAGGAAGTTTTTGTTGTACTTTCCTGAATATATTTCATATAAAATCGTTGCTTTACAAGGACTTAACTTTGGTCTGGTCGTATGACAGCAGCTTTTGGTCTATGAAAGTGTCAAATACACACTTAGAGCCTATCATAAGTTATTTTAATATTCATAAATCAAATAATGTCATAATCTATTAAAATTAGTCTTTTTCCTTATTTTGCTTTTCCTTGTTTTTCTGACAAACTCAGAAACAGCACAGTATTAAACCTGAAGTCTTTCTATTGTTTTAAAGTCCTCCTGTAAATTTTGTGTGCAAAGTGTCTCCTTCAACTCTTCTTGAAGATGTTCTGTTCACCGTTTGTTTGGTTTGGAGAGCTTTTCCAATGACATCAGTGTTAAAGGAGTCACAAAAAAAGGAAAAGAAAGCAGCCTGAGCCAGCAGGATGTCAGTTAATCAAATTTATTTAGGTTCAGGGAATCTATTTCACAAGAATCCGTAAATGACTTTATTTCCACCTTGAGGGAGAAGCTATTGGCAGGGCTGCAGGTATGCGAGCCCAGAAAACTGCTGTCTTTTAGCGTCATTTGAAGTATTCCTCTTTTCTGAGAAGCCCTCATGAATAAATCAGTGTTAAAAGGCAGAAAAAGGAATGAGATTAACTCATCATTCAGCTGTTTGGGGAGCTTTCCAAAGCCGCCTGTGAATAACCGAATGAAGAGGTTAACTTTATTCCGAGGAAAAACAGAAAATAACACATCCATTTTGGCTGTGCAGGGAAAACAAAAAAAAAAAAAAACAAGGGCAAATTTACATGATAAGTAGAGTTTAATTGTAAAGAAAAACGTCCAGTAATAGAAAAATAATGAAATATTTCTCTTCTGGCTTCAGATACGGCGACCGCCTGGCAGACAGAACCAGACAGCGCTGATAGAGGCTTGAAACACTTTCAGGCGAGGGCGTTTTCTCTCAGTTAATATCATTCATTTGCCCTGAACGCTCAGAATTTCACGGTTAGCTGGAGTGTCAGGAAAAAAAACCTGACTGATTTCTATAAATGGACTTTGAATGCAAGTACAAAGCTCCACGCGTGTATTTCTGCAGCAGTAAGTCGTAAATTGATGGATTTCTAAAGCCAGAAGGATGTTTTAGTGAGATGCGGATGAAAATTGGGACTTTAGGTTAGAAGCCATGAAGAGAGAGGATCAGATAGTGAGGATATTATTCTTGCTAAAACTACCTGGGAAAAGATTTGCTGTAGTAAGAAATGGTAACTTGTTGCTGCAAAAAATGACACCCAAAGGTTTTTCCTAAATTTAAAAAAGAAAATGAATGAAAACAAACTTTAAAGTTCAAGAAAAACATGCAAAAAGGGATGAAATTTTCAGTAAATAGCTTTCTATTTTTCAAAAAAGGTGGCTTTGTGTGATGACTAAATGAGAATGTGACCAAACTTCTCACTTGTGTATTGTATCATAATAGAATATTTTGAGGAGGATTTTAATTAAATTAACACTGAATTCCTGCACAGCATAAACTGCAAAAGGAAAATGAAAAAATGTCTCAATTCAAAAGCATTCAGATGGTTCGACAGCACAGTCAGCATATTATTTTGAGCTATTTTCCTTTATTCCAGTGAGTGTGTTGTGTATTCTACAAAAAAGTAAATGTAATTAAGTAAATCTAAGTAGTTTTGAAATAATATGCTCAAATTTAAGTGCGTTTAAGTAAATCAATGAGTTAAACTTCAGAACGAACGAAACAGGAAGTGCCTTTATTTTGATATTTTCAGCCGGAAGTGCCTTTGTCATGACCGCTTAACAGCGAAATAATATTGGGGTAAGTTGCGCTTATTTGTTTCCTAAATGAGTCAAAGTCATTTAACATAACGTTCAATTTGAGACACATTAATGTGGTTATTACTATGAAGCTACATCTTATATGTGTAATATAAGATGTAATCTTATATTACATCCACCAATGTCACTAGCTAACAATCGTAATTTTACAGTAAAACAGGCGCAGAAGCTGGAGTCTGTAGCTCATTTCGCTCTTAAATACATGATAAATCGTCAGTTAGACCTTAGACCAGGAGACTAACTAAATCTCATGTTTTTACGAGGCAGATTTAGGTCAAGCCATAAATTCTTATTTTTGCATCTTAAGGCGCCATCTTTGCTCTCAGTCCCGCTCTCACACAGCTGCCGCATCATGCTAATTAATCACCTGTGACGCTTGCCTGTTATTATTCCTTCTCAGTATTTAAAGTGGAACTGAACCGCCATTGAAACATAATTCATCTACAGACCATTTTATTTTAAATCCAATAAAGTGGGCAGCACCAAAAGACACTTGGGCTTCACCGGAAGTGGTCAGGAAAAGGTGAAATGTCATAAATGGTGCCTCCAGTTATTTCTTGTTTGCAAGTTACTTCTTTAAGCGCTTAGTTTTGTTATTTTTGATATATTTTCCTGCATAAAGGTCCTTACTTCCTCCTCCTCTGAGGATCAGCTCCTACATCTACAAGTTGTGGATATTATGTTATTTTTACCTAAATGATTCCTCATGAGACTATTTCTGTGCCAAAAACAAAAAGATTTAGTTTATTTAGCACTTCTACATGACCCCACATCCTCAGACTGTCCATTGCATCATTGTAATGTTCCCATTTGGCCAAATTTAGATTTTGATCTCTGTAGAGAAGCAGAGATAAAACCAAAATAGATTTCAGATCCAAGATGAACAAGTAATTATTGTTTTCTCTTCTTGTTATGGCTGATTAATGTCTCCCCCTCTCGAGGATAGATTGCCTTTTTTAAGTTGTCAAAACATAATTCATCTACATCTATTAATCGTGACATTTTTACTTAGTATTACTCTGACCTTTACCTCTCTGGAGACGTATGTGCAACAGCAGCATTTTGAGAAGTGAAAGCTTTATTGCTAGTCAGATTTAAAGAGACTGTGCTGCTTGTTTGGTTTTGGCAACTTGGACAGGAGAGGAAAAGCCCGGTTCAGGGGTCACAATTTACATAAGAGAGCAAAAAAATACCTCCGCTGGTGAAGCCTCTTTACTTCACTTCTGAAGAAATCTGTAAAACGGGTTAGCTTGTTGTTAGAAAACAGATGGAGTTAAGAAAAGTAAAATAATGATAGGACCTAATTCATTGATGCTTTGTAACACTTTCTGCAGTGAAATATGCAGCTTTTAAGCTTCAAACAAGGAGAGGAAATGTTTCCCATGGACAAGAGAAAAGTAATAATTGTAAAATAAAAAATAAATATGAAGTTGTAATAACCTGCTTGTATATTTGTGGTTTTAAAATATGCACAGGTCTTTAAAGTTAAAGGGTAAAATCAGACTATAATTACCCTTTTCTACTTTGTGTTTTGATCCTTAAAGATTGAATGTCATGTGAATTGATGGCCTGTTTTTAAACGCGAGTTAAATACCCGGATAACAGTGTGTTCCTGCTTATTGCAGTAAGACTCAAGCTGTGTGTGTAGTTGGTGAATTACAGCCTGTGATTATCTGCAGGTCGCCTCATTAGTGACTCTACGCTAATTTACTCTCCTTGTTGACTCTGTCGGTCATTATTGAAATGAGTTGGTTGGAAGCGGCATGTACTTATTTTTATATTTTGTGTAATTATAGGGATTTCATCAAATTCACAACAAATCAGTGCATAAATGAAAGAGGATTGTACATAATTTTCAATTTTACAGGGTTCATCTCCTGGCTTTGCACATTTAGAGACTTTGACCTGTTCTTTGCAAAATTGTTCAAACTCAGTCAGATTGGACAGAGAATGTCTGTTTGTTATCAGCCATTTTTTAAGATATCGTCTTGTTGGATTTATATATATACTGCTCAAAAAAATAAAGGGAACATTTCACTTTAATTTTGTTTGTGGCTCCAAATCCAGGCCTCCATTGGTTAATAAATTTGATTTCCATTGATGATTTTTGTGTGATTTTGTTGTCAGCACATTCAACTTTGTACAGAACAAAGTATTCAAATGAGAATATTTCATTCATTCAGATCTAGGATGTGTTATTTGAGTGTTCCCTTTATTTTTTTGAGCAGTGTATATTTATATATTAAGCCAGTAGGTTTTTCTCATTTATCGTCATGCTACTGCCGCCTGTCAGGATAAGAAGTTAAATTGTTCCAGAAGTTATTGCGATAAACGATAATATTGTTGTTTTGAGACAATTTTTAAGTAATATAATGGTAATGGTGAAATAATAATGGCAAGATCACATTCTCAAAGATCTTTAAATCTTTAAAGAACTTTAAATTCTAATGAACATTTAACACTGGAACTGGAATAAATAAAGAAAACAACAAATAAAACGAATTTTGAAGTCTTTGAAAGCAATATTGCCCTTTAAAAAAGGGGCTAGTTGAAACCAAACCAGCAAACTGAAGACTTTTATCATCCAGTTTTTGGTAGAAAGAGAGAAAAAAATAGATACTACTTCTGCCTATCTCCTGCCTGAATTTGACTCCTCGTCAGTCTATTATCGAAGTAATTATGCACTAGTTTGTGATGGTATATCGCATGAAATACCCTAAAAACGCATAGATTAAGATTCCAACAACCTAAACTGTGAAAAATTCCAAGTAGAGTCAATACTGAACTTCTATCTCTGGTGGTTTGTATATTATATTCAGAGGTTTAAAAATCTCTCCAGAAATGTTTATGTAAAATAATAGCCACCTAATTTTTGTCTAGACTATAGCTTTGATTGTTTTATTGGGGGTATAAAAGAACCGTTAAGCCAGTGGGAGTCCTGTGATTCCTTCAATGGAGGTGCCAGGTGCTGAGAACGGAGCCAGCGTTCAACCTTTGGCTCCTGCTACTCCTCCTCACTGTCAGTCCTCCGAGCCAGCTGCCAATCAGGATGACTGGCATGCAGCTCAAGTCAAGTCTTCTCTTTCAGCTCCGTGACTGACTGATGTTTATCCTACTGGATTTAAATTATGATTTGTATTTCACTCTGAGGAAAAAGAGGCATAATCTCTAACTCGATTAGACTGAGTGGGATATTCGCGTTTACAGGAAATTGGGTAAAAATGCTGACTTGAAATGTCATCGCCTTGTTTTGAAAAAAGAAAGACTTCGGTCATAATAAATAACTTGTCACTAAGATCCTACATATGCCATACAAGTGATATTTTATTCACCTTAATTCCAGTTAAGACATAAAAAATGATTCCAGCCATAACATCTGAGTCAGTTTGTGATTTATACTGGAACTTGCCGTATCACAGGAAATGCAACCTGGCTAGATTAGAGTTCAGATTTATTTAACTTAAATAGAATATGCAGAACTGTGAAAATGTATTTGCCCTCTTACAGATTCCTTCTGTTTTTGCCACAATTCAATATTTGAACTCAATACACAAATTAGAAAATCAGATTTATCCTGATTTACCACACAAAGTAGGTTTTAAATGATTATTTCCATTAAAAAGGATAAAGTAATTACTGTCAGATCTGTAGAATAAAGAAATCTTTTTGACTAGATCCTGTCTGACAACATGAAATAGGCTAAAGCCAAATCAGGTGTTTGTCCCAATCAGCCGCGGACAAATTCGTCTCCATTTGCACATCCTGCGCGGTTTCTCCAGGCTGAGGAAATTTATTGGCAGCAGAGTACAGTCGTCGATTGTCCCGTGGATTTACCTCACTGAATGAACGACAGCGATACATGCGGGAGAGCAAATGCAGCGTCAACTGAATGGGGAAACCTGCAATAACCAAATATACCAAGAGATTCTGGATAAACTAGACACCTAATGGTACACGTTGCCAATGGAGACTCATCCAATTTGGCTCGAACCAAACAGACTAGAGAGAAAGGTATTATAAGATCCGAAAGCGCAACATATCATGCCCCGATATGAAGAAATGTTGAACTTTTCCCATGAATGGGCAGCCAGCCAAAAATTCTACAAGATCAAAAATGACATGATATGTTTAAAAAAAAAGCATGGTGCTGATGTAGGACGTGGACCAACGGCCATGTTTACCAGAATCATCAATTCTTCTTTCTAGAGGAAAAATAATTACAGAGAATTTCCATAG
The DNA here is from genome assembly GCF_001443285.1 of Poecilia latipinna. Classification (NCBI taxonomy): domain Eukaryota; kingdom Metazoa; phylum Chordata; class Actinopteri; order Cyprinodontiformes; family Poeciliidae; genus Poecilia; species Poecilia latipinna. The sequence goes on from NW_015114552.1 coordinate 98,999, forward strand.
AGAACTTGAAATATCAAATTTTGGTCTGACGTAATAGTTTATCAACTAGATAGATTTTGCAGCAAGTTTACAGTTTGCAAACTTCCATTAATCATGTTTCTACATTGTGGACGTGTTAAGCATTCCTGGTGGGACTGATTTATTCAGTGCCCTTTAACTCTCAATCCTACAAAAACATGCGGTATCATTTTTCAAACAACACTGAACCGAAAATCACTTGTCGTGGAAAGTTCAAAAATCTGTTTTCATCTCTGTCTGGATGTGAAGCCCCAGAGATCTCAGATGTGATGAGAGTGGAGCTCCTTTTCCAGTAATGAACACCTAATCCTGTTGCTTTGATGTCACTCCGAGGGGCACATACTCTCTGGGAGAAAAGTAACCAATTTTAACCAAAGGGGCTTATTTGCAATGAAGAAAACATCTTTTGGAGACAGAGCAGCCTTTTTTCAGCCTCTGAGCTCATTAAGTGCAGCCCTGAAAGTGTAGCGCTGTTCAAAAGTATTCAAACTCCTTGAAACATCCAAATTTTGGCATTAATATTTAGATTTAGATCAAGGGTGTCAAACTTATTTTCATTTTGGGCTAAAAAGGGCAGGTTGTGGCCGAATGCAGTGATAAAACCCATGAAGAAACTGTTAAAATATGAACATCTTTTCCATGATTTCGCAAATGTTGTCATGATCCAAGCCACTATTTTTTTGTAGTGTTGCTATAGAAATGTTTGCAAGGAATTTTGTGATATTTTTGCTTATGTATGATGGTAAATGTGGCTTTTTGTCGCTCTCCACGTCGATCCCAGACTACAACCTGACATCATGAAAGTCTGAGGAAGCAATGTAGTAGAAGTAAGAAACACTGCCACCTGCAGGTTGGAGTGAGCATTGCTTGAACTTGATGTTTTTGACCCATTTTTAGAGAAAGTTTGCAATAAACTCAATTATGAATTAATGCGAAAAAGTGTGGAAAAATCTGTTGAAATCACTTTGATTTAACTTTAAAAAATAATCTTCATTGTCCTTTTGAGATTTGGCCCCCAGGCCTTCAGTTTGACACCTTTTAGATGAACGCGAAATAGCAAGTAAGTGTGAAGTGCAAGCTTAATTTGTACAGTACAGGCCTGTTTTCTTTCTTTCTCCACTGCTATCTGTCACTCCGTTGTTATGCACATAATCTCTGCCTTTCCGAAGCCAAGGGAGTATCCTCTGACAGTCCTGTTGGCTCGCATTGGGGTTGGTGAACGGAGCCAGCAGCAAGAGGCCGCTAAGCCATGTGGCGTGGCCAGAGAGGACTCCATTTTCATAATGACGTGTCAACACAGATGAAAGATGATCTCTCCCCTCCTCCTCATCTCCAAGATGCTCCAAGAGTCCTGGCAACGGAGCTGGGAGTAAATCAGAAGGCAAAGGGAAGCGAGGAGGATGTGAGCAGCATGTCCACTTCTCCCAGTTTGGAAGACATCACCCGTGGCGCCAGCTCAAAAAAGTGCTACAGCTGATTTCTTTAGCCTCTTTAATTTGATTCCCACATGGTCATTGGTGTTGATCTGCGCTCTGAAACGCCGTTATGGGTTTTTTGTACTTTGGCTTGGTGAAATTACATTTGAGATGTAGACCTGGGGTGTATTCCTGCTCCTTTCTCTACTTGTTTATTGCCTTTCTATGCTTCACATTGGCTAAACAAACCTATGTGTATTTAACAGAAAGTTTGGATTTATCTCTTGGTATGATACTATTTGCCATTTATACTCTTCCAGTTTTAACAACCCCATAGCTGGTTGTTGTTTGAAGCACTGGCAGGAAATCAAATGCCACAAGTTAATTATTAATGCTGTGTTTTGATATAAAGTTCCCTCTCATTTCATAAGTTTAAAATGTATAATTCTGACTTTTGAAACGGGTATTAACGTGCAATTTTCATACAAGAAAAGATCCTTTTGCTGCAGCATTTCATCATCATTCTTTTCTTTCCTTCTGCCGTTCTCCAATAAAGAGTGAAAATTCATTATGAAGCTACAATATGATTTAGAAAGCAGCATGAGATAAGCAGAAAGTTTGAATCCAGCTGCGAGACAAATTATGACTGTACTTACATAATAAGACAAGGATTAATCAATCACCAGGAGCTGGTGTTTGATTCGTGCCAACTCTCTCGGTCAGTGCAGCTGCTTTCAGTAATTATTTCAACCAGTGGAGTATCCCTAATTAAAAGATCATCCAGATCTCACTGTTGGACTTAAATTTAATTTGGTTTCATGAAAAGCTTACATTTAAAGCTGAGACTCTGCATGTAAGGCGCCTGACAGGTTTCTTGTTAACAATATGAGAACTATTGCTGCTGTAATGATCAAATTAATGAACGTTTAGATGATTGGACTCCTTGATGATGCATGTGGATATTTTTAGAAACAATCAACAGCACTGATTTGTTTCTCATTACTTTTTCACTCACATATTTAATCTTCTTTAGCATGTAGTGAACCTTGGTTTATGCTATTCCCATGCTGACATATATTTAATACAGTGGTTTCAACACAAAGTGAGAGTAAGGGTTCTTTGTTGCTAAAAGAAGAGCTAGCATTAGCAAGTAATTTGGTTTGAAGCGTCACCATCTCTAAGAAATTAAGGGGAGGAGATATGAAATGCCAGAATGCCATCTTTTATTTTTTTAAGAATATATTTGTCACTACAGATGCTATGATGGATGCTAACGTGCTAACAAAGGCTGAATTTAGCATGGAAGAAGATAATAATCTTCTTAAGGTGTGCCTAAACTGGCACCAATCTATTTACTTTCACATTTCACAGATATGGATGTTATACTCTGCCTGGCAATCTGCTTCTTTATGTTTTTGTTGCCAAATTATCTGGAAACATTCGGGATTTAAAAACACTAAGAGAAATGTGTAAATAAAAAAACTGGAATACCAAAAGTCGTACTTTCAACCAATTAACCAATTGATAAACCTTCATTTAAATCAATATGCCCAGCCTCCTTTTACTTCACGTCTAAACATTTTTGTTTAACTGGCTTCACATTATTTTTTAAGGTTTTGTGACACTATTTGGGTTTATTCATGTATTATTATTATTCATTAGTCTCAAGAGCCTATTTGACCTTTTGCTGGTCACTCCAAATCGACCTGAGCACTTCTTGAACTGTCACAGAAACGGGAAGAAAGACACTTTACCAGAGATGAGAGCATAAACCTGTTATACCGACACTTCTTCACACTTCCCTCTGATGTAGGAAATGTATGCGCAGCCGTTGCCAAGTACAGCAAGCTGTTGGTCCTGGCCTGGAGATGGCCAGCACAGACAAAACAAATGCCAGAATAGGATTTCATCTCTCTTCCCTCACAAAAAACAGGCCAAGTGATTACTTATTGCAGCTTAATGAAATTTTAAGACAGTCTTGTCAAAAAGCTGAAAATAACTGAGGAGGATATCCCTTTGATCCTCAGACATATGCACATAATTTTCATATTTATACGCTCTAAACTTCGGCATCAGCCTACCTATCTCAGGTCGATACAACCTCCAAACTCCAGACATCGTTTTCTATGTGCAAGGACGGTGTCACATACTAAACCGCAGAGAATGTTCTTTTGATTTTAGTTTCTTAGCAACTAAATGACAGATTGCGCAAAGACCAACCTGTGCTCTCAGAAGTGAGAAAACACAAAAACAGAAGGACATCACTGGTTCTTGTGACAAATGTGTCTCCTTGCTTCAAACTGACGTCCAGTTCAGGTGGAAGTGGTGACCTCGAGGTGTTCTTTCCATGTCAGGTCGTCAGACTGACTCGAACGGCACAGCCGTCAGTGGCGGTGGAAGTCATAGAAACCACCTGAGCGCTAAGGCAAAGGATGGCAACGAGAGCTGGGTTGTCAGGTCAATATTTTTGTCAGCTATTTTTTTTCTGTGATGTAATTGAGTAATTTTGTTGTTTTTTAAATGTAATAATTACATACAAATCTGAGAAGTTTGACTTGGTGAAATTACATTTGAGATGTAGACCTGGGGTGTATTCCTGGTCTACATCTACATCTCTTTAGTTATTTGACAACCAAGTTGTCAAATAACTAAAAGCTGAATTATCTAGGAAGTAGAACAGGATGCTGTCAATTTGAGCAGCTTCTGCTAGCAATACTGGATCAATGTTCATCAGCGCAGACAGAGCATCTGCATAACAAAGCATGAGATCATGTAATTTCTTTGGATTCTTACTGCACTTGCATTGATTTTGTTGTTTAAAAGTATTAAGTATGTTTATCTATATTTTAAATAATCTTGAGTTTAAATGCTCATACCACAGAAAGTTTTTTCATGTTAGAGAAATCCTTGTGAGCCTGTTTTAGCAGGAAATCAAAATTAGCTTGATGCTAGCTGCGGCTCCATTACAAATACGCGCAAAATATTCCTCTAATGTTGAAAAAACATTCACAATTGAGGCATTTAGCTAAGCACAATTAAAATAATTTGATTTTAATTATAATAAAAAAAAACGTTGCACCATCTTCCTCCGACCACTTCCCGTTGTCTTCTTCGTCATTTCCACCAGTAGTGACATCTGGCTGTTGATCACATTTTGATCTGTTGATCACTTTTCGAGCTAAAAAAAAACACCTCATCAAAGCGCAAAATATTTTTATAGAAAAACATGAGTTTTTCTCTAAATTGTAGTGTTTCTTTCAAGCAAATATATTTTTGTAATTCCAATTTGCACCGTTTTGTGGTGAATGGAAACAGAAGAGTTTTGCACATGGTTATGAAAACAAGCTGCCGTTTCTTTCTTTGATCAACAGGAGGAAATAAACTGCATCAAGGGAAATAATTCTCTTTTTAATTTGGATAAGCTGAAGACTTTTAACTGCATTTTTAAAAATGTCTTAAGCAGAAGACAATGTCAACAGAAGTAACATTTTCTGTACACGGACCTATGCTCAAAATTGACACAGTTCTGGTGCTGTAACAATTTAATTTATTTCTGGTTCCTCCTGTTTTATAACCATACTAGCTTTTGTTTTCAGAGTCTACTTAATTTGTGTTTTCTAGTTAAGTTTGGTTATACCACGTGCAGAGTGCATCTGTCATTATCCTCCCTTAGTATACATGCTGAGTATATCCTCACGAGTTTCTCTGTTTATTCTCAGCTAAGTCTTTGTGTCTGCATTGCCAGTGGTGTTTTCTCATGCGAGACTCTGTTTGCTTTAGCTGTGCCTTGTTCTTCGTTTTGTTCAAATAAAACCTTATTTACTTTCTCCACCATCTTGCCATTGACTCTGCAGGTTCTCCACACTGAAAAATCACACTTGGTCATAGGGTTAGCCACCAAGTTTATCCTAAGTTTTGTTTTCTACATGCAGAATACCAGCCTTTAAAGACCAAACTTTCCAACTTCTATGTCAGATTGTCTGTTTCCTTGTTTTTGTGGTACACTGTATACCTTTTCTATTCCTTATTTATTCTTCTTCATCAGTGAGTTATGTTAGCAGCCATCAATCTGACTCGTTTCATGTTTTACGAGGCAACATGTGAAGAGAAAATGAGAGCATTCCTACACAATGGTTAGAAACAGAATAAATGATCTGTCTGCACTTCAGGAAGATAGGCACAGCTGGGTGCAACACAGGCGTTGCTTTCCCATTCGGTTGACGTTGTGCTTTTTCCACCCAGTACAGAATCCTGCTGGTGAAAGAAAAGGCTGACATGACAGATGATGTAGGAATTGGCAAGCAGCTGGCACAGTGCAGACAGACCGAGCTCCAGCGTCTCGCAGAACTCGGATAAAATATTCTTGGCTTAAATAAATGAAAAGGTTAACATTGAGCCTTAAGGCCTGCATTCATTAAAATCATAGTTATTAATTTTAATCCTACTGCTGTAAATACCTAGTGGAGTATAAAACATTCATAATTTCTACTTGGAGGTTTGGTGTTGGTGGTTTTCTCCATGATATTTTGGATTACATTTTAAAATGACCTTCATCTTCATCTCAGACCTTCATCTCAGGCTCTGTTTGGCAAAGGTCCAATTCCATTTCACCCCTCTCCCTGCAATTTGGCCCCAGCCATCCATTTTGCACATTTGTGCCAAGGAACGGGGTCTCTCCAATTATTTCAACAGCAAAGGCACACAGCAAATAGACGGGGCTTTCTGATCCTTAAAATGGACAATGTTCCCATTTTCTGTACTTTGAAAATGTAAATATAATTCTATAATCCAATGGAATTAAGTTTAGTTTAAACAAAACACTTATCTTTATGACAACAAAGTTTTCTCAGGTTTTTCAGTGATTTGTTGCAAGCAAGAGTGATCATAATTGCTTTTTTTTTTCTTGTTCACAATCTCAAAACCATTATTTCACCAACTGGCCTTATCCCTAACCCTAATGAAAGCTTTCAAGGAGCCAATTACTTTCCCCCCTGCACTTTTTCATTTACTTAGGTTCTATTAGTCTGATATTAAAATGAAGTTGCTTTACAAACCTTAACATTGTTTTAACAGAGTTTAATCACTCCATATTTGGTGTATTTTTGAACATTTTTTTCTGGTTTAGTTTCTAAAGAAAAGTAAACGTCTAAATCTACTACAGCTAAAGCTAATGAGGATCTAGGAAATGTGGAGAATTGCTACTTGAAGAAATCAGGAAGAATATTGGTTATATGACAAGATAAAATGATAAAGTATAACTCCGAACTACAGCGTTAAATCCCCTTAAGACTGTGAAACTACTGTACAAAGTGGGATAGCTTTAGAGGCTAATTCGGAGAGCATTTTCTTAAAGTAATGCCTTGAGTGCTCCCCAGCCTTCAACAGATATTCATTACCACAACAAAACACTGTTGTGTTTTCCGTGTTCTCTCTGTAAAATATTAAAAAGTCTGCATGGACATCTGCACTGCCTGGGGAAGAATAATGTGTTTCTGTTTTTACACAAGCCAATATCGTTTCTCTGAAGCATAGAAGGAAAAAGAGGTGTACTCCCGTTGTTATTGGCTTCTGAACAAGCGATTAAAGTCGGCGCTTTGCAGCAGTGATGACTCTTCAGCTCTCATCCCAGTCTGTGAATTTAGTTTGAACTTCTGGAGGCTGGATCAACCCCCGTAGACTTCGATTTGACTGTATTCACAAGGGATGCTGTCTCTTTCGTTGCTATTTTTTTCTTTATCCCTCTTTATGCATTTGAAGAGCTTGAATCTTATTCCTTGACGAGTCAATAGCAGAATTAGTCATTCCGAAGTGATTTTTTTTGAGTAACCAGCGAAACATTATAATCTTAGGCATGTATTTTAACACCTACGATGCTTCCTCAGAGGCTGTTATGGAGCGTCTCCAAAGGCCCTCTTGTCTCTCCTTTCTAACCTTCAGTAAAGACAAGCACCATGTGATATACGAGGTGCTGGGTTGAGCAGAGCAAGGTATGAAAATGCAGAAAAATGGAGAACAGAATTCACAAATGCTCTGGAGCAAACCCTGCAGGCAAAAACAAAATATTTCATTCCGTGCTGGAGGTGAACGTCACAAAAAAAAGTGTGAATAAGTTAGCAAGACAACAAAATGAGACGTCCACCAACAGAGGATTTATTTTACTTGTAACGGCCCTCCAGGAAGTCATTATAAATAATTGAGAAACCTCGTCTTCTAATTGACTCGTGGATTATTTGTCAGTCTTTGCTGAGGGGCGAAAACACAAAAACATTTCTTCAATACACAAAAATACTTTAAATTAAAACTGAAAGAGGAGCTAATATCTTTTCGTCGCCGAATGGAGGGGAGGATGATGCTGCAATTTTGCTGTCGATTTGTCACGTTTGACCAGAGCTGATCGAAATTAGTTTCACGTATCGTATCGACGCTTGAGGCAAATGAAGTTTTTGTTTACGCCTTGCCTAAAGCAGCTAATGGGAATTTTCGACAGAGAGCTAGAGATGGGAAGGAAACCCGACATGAACGCTGTTGCTTTCCTCAGGCTCATTTCAGGTCCAATTTGCAACAGCTTGATCTCACAGAACAGGACCAGTAATGGGTTTTTCATCTCTGGTGCTGGAAACATACCATGTTATTTAGAGGGCACCCAAACCTGGTGCACTAGTTCTCTAACTGCATGGTCTACATCATGACATCAAAGTTGTGATGTAGACCATGTGGGCACCAGAATAAAGGTTGGGCCGTACTGCCGAAATTGATTCTCATTGTTTTCACCATTGCATGGTGAAAATTGGATTATTTTATTCCCACCTTCATGTCAAAAACGACAGCCGGAGATGGTAACTGCATTGCTTGATTGACTTTGTTCAATCAGGGTTGCATCCGACATCGAAGTAGACAGAAAAATATGAAGCCATGTTTCATCTATTAGCATTTTACAGTGGTGAGAAAAATACAAACCTTGCAGCTCTAAGTCAACGAGCAGCAATGGGCAGGTAACCTTGGCTCCCAGAGCCCCCAGCAGCCCCAGGCAGACAAACACCAGGGACCCCACAGAGTAGCCACACAACACAGATGCAAGTTGATGGCAAAACACAGGAAACAGCAGTTCCTAGGCTATATGGAGAGAGAAACACAGGGAACCAAAACACCAACCCGTCCCTGCTGTGACGTACCCCAGTGCAGGTGGGACATTCTCATGACCCTTATGCGACAAACCAGGAACCCTCTGATCTTCCCCATGACACTCCACCAACGCTCCCAAAGTTGTCCTGTGACATTCAATAAATGAAAGTGTGGAGAAAAAACAGAATAAAGCTTAGGAGGAACTTCAAAAACAAAAAAAATTAACAGAAGTAAGACATTTACTGGAACAAAGTCCAGCAACCATTGCTTTGACTGCTGGGCAAAACCTTCTTTCTAATCCATTGTTCTGATTCTATGTCCTTCCCTGTTTAGATAATGAAGACATTCAACTCTTACCAACTTTCAGAACAGGTATTGTCACAAACTTGACCAGCCAATTAAAAGTAGACTTAAGAAAATATAGTCACGGTTTTCCCACTACATTCTTTGAACTGCTGTCGTAGATAAAACGCTGTTTCCTGACTGGAGCTGATTCAAAATTAAAATTTAAAGGATATATTAAAGTTATTGTAAAGGAGATCAAGTACAAATTGCAACAAATTTCCATTAAAACCTTCCTTTAAAGGAAATTTGTAGTCACAACTTTAGGCTCATTCTAATGTTTCCAGCACCCGAACAAATTCATTCACTGAAAAATAATTGAAAGCACAAACAGGCAAAAGAATGGAAATCACTCATTGTTTCCTGACTTAATTACAAAAGAACGCAGAGGGGAAGCTGTCAGGCTGAGTGTTTACAAGTGAAGCTCTCTGGGATTTCTGTTTGCCAATTGTCAGTCCGGGAGCCGAGCTCGCCGCCGCTGCCTGTAAAGCGCTCTCGGACTGTGCTTGTGCCTGCAAAATCTCTGCTGTCACCCACACGCTATTGTCATTCATGTATTTATACGCCTCTGCTGTGAAAAGGATAAAAGCTGGGTGGTGGGTGGGTGGGTAGCTGAAGGGCTGCAGGGACACGGAGTGCAACCGGATGGCATGAAAGACGAGGACCAAACTTGAAAGTGACAAGACATGACAGCGCTAAGCTGTCAGCACTCACCGTATGTAGGACAAAAAGCAGCACATCACACTGCTTAACACGAATCCTGTTATTTCTGTGCTGCTGGGGCCAACTGATGCAATTAGGGTACTACTCCATGTTGGGATGCAGTGTTAAGTTATTCACTGCAGGACAATCACATCCATGTTTTGGAGTAGTAGATTAAATTCATGAATGGAAATATGAATTGTTTCCATACAAATTTGATTTGGTAATGAACAAATGTGACAATGTTCATAATTTAACAAGTTAAACAACAGCCAATGACTGAATCCTCTAAATTACAGCTGACTGACTCTTACCGTTTGCCAAAAAAGCATCTTATGCCACACAGAGAGCGTCCAGAATGTCCTTGTGTGCATATTTTAGTGACCTTGAATAATCTCTGGAACCTAATAAAATTGGATTCTTGGATTCTCTCTCAGTTTAAAGACTGTGCCCCCCCCCAAAAAAAACTATCCTGTTTTTCTTATCGGCTGACCAGAGCAGCATGGCTTCCCTCTCTCCAAAGCCGTCCTCTGATTGGTTAATCTCCACCTTGTGACCACCGGCACGAGGACCAAGGCCTCAATAAGTGGGTCGTGCTTTGCCCCTGCGCCACCACCGCACCCCCACTCAGTGACTTTTTAAAGACCATATTTTCTTCATATACAATTAGATTCTGGAGGTTGGAAATTACTGCAAGGCATTTCTTCAACTTTCTTAATGACTTCTCTTTAAATAAACAGAAGTTAGCTTTCAAGCTAACTGTTAGTAAAACAAATAGCTTTTCAAATACAATAAAAGCACATTTTAAAATATCCTGACACGAATATGTGCTCTGTTATCTAAATCACTGACCACCGTCTCATCAGTCAAAGTTTATATAGATATGTCTGTGTAATTTAGATTTCATAAAACTATAACATAAATATCAAAGTGAAATTTAGGCAGTAAATATCTAAATCAAAAGCCGACACTAACCTGAACCACTATAGGTTTCGTTGGAGCCTAGCTTAGCAACATAATCTTTTTGATCTACTTTTGTGGCTATATTCTGGCTTGGTATAAAGGTTTCTCATTCCCAAGGTTGCATAAAAATTTTGGAAATCAACTTCATTGGCCTTTAAAAACATCTAAAAGCCTCCCATGATTGGAGCAGTTTGAGTTCAGTTTTGCTAATTGAAAGTGCACAGCAGGAAAAGGTCAGAGTAACACCTTTCATCCAGCAAATGGGAGCTTTGTACTTAAGTAAAGTATTTGGAAACACAATACAGTGACCACAGAGAATAACTGAGCAGAGTAAGTGAGGATGAATGCAGCACTACTCTCTGCAATTTGCTACAGAGATGGGCCACAGTAGAAGGTCTGAGCAGCCTTTCAGCAATGGACTATTAGAGCTTGTTGAGCTATGTTATATCCCAATAGTATTGTCTACATCAGCATTCAGTGTAGACCAGCAACTCGACTGACTGCAGATTTCAGTTTCATAACCAACTCTGTCTGAGCCCCATTTGTTATACAGCAGAGTGGATGAACGCCATAAAACTCCCTAATTCCATTTTCTTTATTTCTCCAGGAAGTTAAACTCCGCTGTTTTTATCAAGATGGGTGAACATAAGATGGTGCTGCAAATACCTTAAAGTTTGCAGATTTATAAAGGTGTGTTTATCATCTCATGCTTCAATTGTCCAATAAGGTTGAATCACTCACAAAAACCAATATGGTACAACTGGTTTTAAAACTGACCTAAATTAGAGAGTTATTGTGTCATTATATCATTTGAACGACTAAGAAGAAAACGCAGAAGTTTTCCGCCATACGCCTGATCATGGTCTATTCAGAGAAGGATTAAAGTGGAAAGAAACAAAACAGGAAATGGAAAATCTGGTCCTTGGTCAAGAATAACAAATCTCTAGTACCTCTAGTACCTCCTCTACTTGATTCAACTCGACTTTTAGGGTTTTCAGGATCTTTTTTATTTCTTCTTGAAATGACGAGCTGAAAATGTGACCTCAGTCGACTGCATGTCATTTATTGGCTTGGGGCTGTTGTAACTGATTGAGTTATTGGAGTGAATCCATTACATGGTTTGTTGCATACAAATCCCGTCACTTTTCTGGCTGCCTTTTCATGAGAACCTGCGTACATTGTGGTGGTGGAAAACAACCCAAACCTTGTAGAGTTTAGTAGAGCCAAGTTGAGTTGAACCAAAAAGTGTTTGCCGACCCCAATTCATCACAACTAAGTTACACTGGATAAACATAAATGAATTTAATACAATGTTTTAACTCAAGTTTTTTCTGCTTTCATTTTTATTAAATTATTACTTGTCGACACAACAGCATTAGCACACAAACAACACTGTTGCACAACATTAAACAACCATTATCTAGATAAGCATGGACATATACACACATTTTCCACATCAGATATTTCATGTTTACATTTACTTCCCTTCCTGCACTTTGTGTTTGATGTTAAGGCGGACTTCACACTGAATACAACCCACAAAACTGTTTTGAAAATGGGAAGCCTTTCCATGAGCATCTCATCACATGCAGTGGATATAAAAAGTCAGCTTATAATGTGAAGGGAGCAAGTATGGTTGCATAATTGTGTAACCATCAGAGGATTTGTTTTGATTCAGTTTCAGGTTACTTGAATTCACACTTGGGCCAGAAATAAAGTTTAGCTGTTGAGACTTTTGATCCTTTGTAGTTTCTTACTTTCAGGTAAAAATGTCTAAATTGTACAAAGGTATTAATAAGGAGAAGGGTACAAAAATCCACAGCATGATGGCACAGTAAAGATAGTCATCAATAAATGGAGAAAATTTGGAATAACAGTAATTAAAACTGAGTGTTTGATAAAAAAAAAAAGGCAACACAGAAACTAGTCACAGCACTATTTATTCCAATTTTTCTCCTCTAACAATTTTATTATATCATGGTTTTGAAATGATTGGTCGTGATTTTATTTCTCTTTACAAAAACCTGGTATTTTACTAAAAAGGGTGTAGACAATTTTATCCACTGCATGGCCACAATATCTTGACCCCATGGGCCCTATAGTGGCGCAGCTCTGTTGAATCCCATCCGGTTGTATCTGCCTATGAAGATCATGCCCTGCTAGCATAATGCTACAGCAAAGGCAGTCATGTCTGGTTCTTATCTTGTAATTGAATAAATCAGGTGGTTTATTGTTTTATTGTAGTTCTATATCCATCATGCAGCCAGGACTGCAGGTGAAAAAATTTACAGAAAAAAACTGGCAGAATAACATGATGAACTGAAGTGAAATAAATAAAAAAAACCCAGTGCAAAGGCGTCCTAGTAACCAATCTGTCTTTGATTTTTTCCCCAACACAATCTTAATCTATAGAAATGTTCTCCCATTCTAGGGATTGCATTTTCCTTTTGTACCTTTCTTTCTAGCACATTTAAAGTCTGTCCTTTGCAAAGCCTGAAAGACCCTTTGGGATAAACTGTTACACGCTGTTCTTAATGCTTAGATAAGACACTAACAGGGAAAATTTAAATTGGAAAAGTGAAGAGTTTTCAAACCTTCTGGATATTTGCAATGGAATATTACACTGCATACCTACAACATGCTAGCATATCACACATCTTGCATTGCCTGCTTGAAAAACACGATTCAAGTAAAACTTTATTTTGGGTCCATTTTTGGACTTGGATAATTCAAAACATTTGAATTCTACCTTTTGTAGAATGTACATGCCTTTTATGAATTTACATACTTTCTTTAGCTCTTCTTAGCTATTTTTCTTAAGCAGACAAAGACAATCGTGCTCATACAGTAGCCTTCGGCTATTTCAATGTAATTGTGTCTGGGGCTCTAGGTTGCGCTCATGGATATCTGAAGGTTCAAATGATTTCTTTTAGAAAATAAATTATATTATTCACTGAATGACAATGCAATGCCTTACAAAGGTGATAATACACCTGAAACTTAAATTTTTCCTTTATGTCTTGCTAGAGGCACTAATTTTGATTTATTTTATTGGGTTTTATGTGTTTATGAACAACAGTATTGTAACAGTAATGTATTTGTTCTCTTCCCACTGACACCCATAAATGAAATCTGATGCAACCAATTGCCCCAAAGCTAGTAATCCTAGCTATAAGTAATTTAATACAAATATAAACTTAGCTGAACATTATTGAACAAACAGCGCCATGCAGACCAATGGCCACAGGTCAGGGAGAAAGTTGCTGAGAGACATTTAAAATACGTTTAGTTTATAAAACTATGGGACTTTTCAATATATCTCAGTTACTCATTGAATCTGATGGGATAAATACAAAAGCGCTGTATACTTTTCAGATATTTATTTGTAAAACAAAAATGTGTATTTTTGTATTTTTTCCTTAATGTCCAAAATTGTGCGGTAGTTTGTTTTGCTACATTGCTGTTTGCGGTTGACAGAATCTGGAAAAGCTCAAGAGGTTTTAATACCTTTGTAAGGCACAGCAGACTTTCACGAAAAATCATGGTGTTACACAGCAATGAACTGAAAAGAAGCTAAAAATGTAATGAGAAATTTTTCTGACAAAACATTTTTCATTGGCACATTCACAACATAAAGACGATATTTATGTATACAGTTTGTAACTTTTGTTTTCACCGAGAGAAGTTCATTCCAGCAAATGAACAAGAAATCATGACAGACAAAGCTACAAGAGCACAGGCACTATGATGTTCTCTTTTTGGATGCAATAAGGCTCTTGCTGCCAATAAAAAGAGGTAAAAGAATGTCACCACGTTGAAACGGCGCTTTCCACGCCTTGCTTTCTGCAATCATGCACACAGAATTTGAGCAAGACCTTTTCAGAGAGGCCTTTAAATGAGGACGTGGATATTACTCAGCTCGTGACTCACAGCATATTAGGATGAGGACTGACAAACGGAAGATTGAAAAAACAGATGGTGCACTCAACGATGCCTGCTGACAGCCTCCGATGCGACCCCCTCACTCCCCTTCAGGCTCAGCAGGTACCAACGGTGCTGACGGTGGTGTAGCTAAACTTGGACATGGAGGTCACCATCGATGTGCCCATGGAGGTGGCGTTGATGCCATCTTCCCCCTCTCTCCTCCGGCGCCACCAGATCCGGCGGCAAAGGCGGTTACGGCAGCAGCAGGCGAACGTGGACAGCAGCGCCTTTCGGAAACGCGTGTTCATGAAGCAGTAAATGATGGGGTTGACGCAGGCCGATGTGTAGGATAGTAGGTGGATGAAAGAGATGGGCGCTCCAGAAAGGGCGCTTTCGGCGGACTTGTTGTCGAAGGCCTTCCAGGTGTTGACTGAGTACAAGGGCATCCAGCAGATGAAGAAGAGAGCTACGATCACCATCAGCATGCGGATGACTCGCCTCTTGGCTTGCAGCTTAGCCTCGGAGGTGTTGCTACGGGCACGCTCAGCCTTGTTCAGGATGGTGGTCGTTGAGGATGAGAGGGTGGGAAGCTCCACAGCAAATGATGGCTTTTTGGAAACCTGGATGTAGCAGCCATCGTCATCATCACTTGGGCCTGCCGTAGCCCTGCCTACACCATTCTTCTGACCTATGAAGGAAACAGGTACACTGTCAGATTGGGACATTTTTACATAGGTAAAGCAAACAAATTATAGGCATTTAATAAATTTATTACTGATACTTAAGAATTCAGTCCAATCAAGTGGCAAAGGTCCAAGAACTGCCAATACTTTTTGGTAATACTTTTGAACAGTAGCATTTTGACAAGAAGGGCTGTTAGTCCTATAATCGGTGGGTCGCCGGTTTGCTTCCTGCTCTGTCCGCCTCTGTCGTGTCCTTGGGCAAGACATTTTACCTGTCTCGCCTGCTGGTGTTGGTTAGGACCAATGGGACAAAGCGGCCACTTCTGCAGCTTTCCATCACCAGTTTGTGAATATGTGCGTGAATGGGAATGACTGATTTTACTGTGAAACGTCTTTGAGAAGTGTTGAAAATATAAGTCTGATTTAATTTCATGAAGTGCTTTTTAAGACTTTAAAGGTTTTAGTTTTTCTGCTTCAACCTCATGGAATAGTTTCCATTCAGAGCTTAAACTTAAACATTAGTGTCTCTAAGTGTATTTAAGACCACGATAGATAGATCCTATTACGTTTAAGTTGCAAAAGTGCAGTTGTTTTACTTGGGGCCTTTCACATTTGTTTTATTGTTAAGTCTATATTTATTGTGACTGTGTGGTAACTGAGGCCAGGTCTCTCCTGTAAAAGAGAGCTTTTAATCTCAATGAGACAAACCTGGTGAAATAATGTTTATTAATGTTATTAAGTAACAGGATGGACAGTAGAGGTTGTTGTGATCATTTATCTTTTATAAGTTATAGTGGAAAAGCATTTTTCTGGGAAGAAAAAGCTGAAAGCTACCATGTGTTACAATCCATTTGTAGGATTGGTTCTAATCCGAGGAAGTGGTCTTTCTCCCAATTATACCCAAGGACACTGCCATGAATAAGACTAAGCTCAAATGTCATCCAAGAAGAACAATCCAGGCACAATCCGCTGAAGATCTGTGGATTTTTCTGCTTGATGTAACGTCATGTAGCTTTGTCACAAGTCAAAAATGATCAAATGTGTGGCTACTAAACACAATGTAATTTATAACTTGTTTTATTGTTCTCCAGTGGAACCATAAAATGTTTTGAAAAGAAAGAAGAATGGTGAGGCTATAAAACATTGTTACGACTGTAAAATGGTAAAGTGCTCATAACTTCATGGACCGCTCCAATCACTGTAAATCAGTACTTGAGACTATTTTTAGTGGAAGTGCTCTACTGAAGGACGACCTATTGGACTGGAAACTGTGGTGGAGGTTGGTGAGAAGGAAGGCCAAAATCAGGATGGTTGGATACAAATTTGCATCATATATTTTAGATATTTTTGTTTAAAAAAAAAAGTGTCTTTTTTTTCTAATTCGCTATCGCATGAAACTCCAATAAAACACATTGAAGTTTGTGGTAATATGTCAAAATTTGAAATAAGATATACGTTCAGGTGCTTTTTAAAACACATAATACGGTTTTATTATTTGTGTATTTCAGTGTGGTCATCAGGAAGGAATGTCAGATGTTTCGGAGGGAATGTTAATCATTTTCTGCTACATATAAGAGTAAAAAGTGTAACCCTGGTGGTTATTTTTTCCTGGCACTGCCTTGATGAACTCACTGCTGTCTAGTTTATGTTGAAGCTGATTATCCTGACACATACAGCAAGTATAATTTGCCAGTCGAGACTCTGTTTCAGCTTTTCCAGACAGGATTATCCTGTAGCTCCTGCATGAGCTATCACTCCAGTGTGGCTTGGCATTAGGACGACTGAGAGGAAGTGCAATTTTGGATGTCACAGGTGCAAAATCTGTGGGTGTTCAAAAAATATGTCAGTCTCTGCTTGAGGCAAAATAAACAAGAATCCCATTGTACTGCAGTAAAAAACTTAGGTAGATCCTTTCATCTCTTCCTCTAACACAGCTAATCAGAGTCAATCTGGTTAGTGAAATCAGCAGGAACAAGGAGCTTTTTGAAGGTCGGAGTGGATTTGTGACGGATCTCACCAGCGGTCTCTTTGTTCTGGCTCAGCTCGAACTGAATGCCTCGGTACAGCTCCCTGGAGATCAGACCATAGGCTATAATCATCACCACGCCCGGGATGAAGAACAGAATGATCAGCAGCAGAACATACCTGCAAAGAGAGAGAGAAACATGGCACAGAGCTGAACAAGTTGGATGTGAACCTGAGGTTTTCTCAGTTAGCCTAAACGCCTCAGAGCGTATGTTGTTCAGCCATGCTGGAGGCCGTCCAGATGGCTCCAAACTGCTCTCCGAGAGCACTGCGGCACACACTCCATCCTATTAAGATGTTTACTTACAGCACAGGGGGCGTTCCTGCTGAGGCAACATTTTTATGTATCAACATATTTCTCATCAGCTTCAGTGGGAGATATTTACAAAGCAGATTGAGTGCATAAGGATTCCCTCTTGTCAGTAGTTAGAACCGTCTTTTCTCTCCCGAACGCCACAGGGAGATGAGGGCGACATTTGTAAAAAACTAACTTGTGTTCTGTGTTTTTCTACTTAGCCAGTTAAATATGACATCAAATCTTAGTCCTGTATATCAGAGCACATCAATTTCAGAACCACAATGGATAATTTATTTGGCAGTCATTTAGTTTTGAGGTTCTGCTGACATTTCGAATTTACAGTTGTTTCTCATCTCATCAGAGCTCAGCCATGAAAAGTTGATATTAGACTTTTAGTATTATCCAGATCCGGCACTTTGCAAGTTTCAGACCCCTTGAAATTATCCATGTTCTGTCACATTGCAACCATAAACTATTGGCTTAAAACTTTTTTTTTTCTTGCTTTCTTTTCAAAAACAGAAAATATTTTCAAAAAGTGGATTCTATTTCAGTCATCCTTTTGGCGAGTTGTACAACATTTTTGTTGTTGCTTAATTACAAGAATGTAGTCGTGATATTAGCAGAATAAAGACGCAAAAGTAAAATAGGCTCTTAAGATTACAAGGGAAGCTTATATAAAGTTATCAAGATCTGACGGTACCATGTAATTCTTCCTTCTAAATAGATACATCCAGCATCCTCTGATCATGAATCGCATTTGTTTCTACAAATACAGGCCGATTAAGTTAGCTAATATACCAGGGAAACCGGAAAAGTGCTGCACTAATAGGATAAAAAAAAGGACGATCAGCTGCCACTTTGATCAACAATAATAGTCTCTGGTCACATGCAGAGGATCCCCTTCTTTATGAAGGATGTCCGCCTTGCAGATCAGTCAACACATAAAAGCGGCACCAAAGAAGAAGAGGCGGTGTTTCTTTCACTGTGATATTCTAATGTCTTCCTGGGCAGCACTCTGAACTCTTATTCATTCCTAGTTTAAAGAGAAAACTTCAAAGTATTCCATCAGCTAGCTGTTTGATAATGTGAAATATCTTTTAGACAAAAACCTCCTGGGACCCAAGTGGGTGCAAAAACTATATATATATATATTTATATAAAACATGCATATGTGTGTTTGTGTGTTTGGTCTAAATGTAGAAAGATTGCTGGATGTGAAGCAGGGGAATAGATGGAGAGAAAAACAAACCTATTGAATATTAATAGGTATCTGACTGTTCCCACAGCACCCAAAAGCTACGTGATTATCAACCAGCAGAGTTGTGTTTTGGTTTAAACTAATCAGCAGAGGGACAAAAAGGATTTACATGTGTTATACATCTGCTTTACATAATGATAATTTCCCCTCCAGCTGATACAGCTGCAAAGGTGAACCGAGCTCATCACGGCACAACAAAAATTAAAACATCTAGAAAACTCATATTGCTACTGAACATGAAACTTGATAACTGTTAACTTAATTTGAACACATCTTTTCCACCTATGTGTAAAACGCATTCACCCTCGGAAACATTGTTTTATGTTTTGAAACTATGGCATACAAACCGTGTAAACTCCAATTTGAAATCCTTAGGGCTTATATGTCTTAGGAAATATATATGAAATAATTTAAAATGTGCAGAGTGGTATAGATTCTAGACATGGAAGGCTTTCCAGAGTGTTTCACTGGTAGAAATCACATTTTTGCTTCTTTGCCATTTTGCTCTAATTATTTTCAACCGAGGTACAAAGTGTTGTCGTTGTTTTCACATGTGAAACACGTTTTTGTCACATTATCGTTCAGTGCCATCCATCCAGTTGTGATAAACATGTGAACTTAGCATTTTATTCTGCAAGTGTTCCTGCTTCAGTAACTCTCCCCATGTGAAAAACCTGTCTGCTGGAGTAATTTTAAAGACAGCGATGTTACCTAGATCTGAGATGCATTTATTCTGTCATAACTTTACTCATCTTTACCCTTAACCTCACCAACCAGACTAATTATTTCTTCCACTTCTTGAAATTCGGAGGCCTGATAGGCGGCTGCAACACAAAAGCCTGTCGAGAGGAGAGAGGTAGAGTGTTTTACTGTGCTCTGCTTTGCTCCTGACTGTGTTACCCCTCAAGGTCCAACGTTCCTTACGTCTGGATCTCAGAGGTCTATGACTGCAGATGCTCAAACGTATTGTGATTGTGTTTCTGTACTAATCCAGGCCTGCAGAATCTCCCAAGCAACAAAGCAGCTTTTACTGGACCACAGGGAGCATGCGTTGCTGATGAATTGAAGGCTTTTCTCACACAGAGAAGCTCAGACTGCAGCAGCAGTAATTGTTTCTGTCCTGACCTTTTCCAGAAATGTTATTCTTCCTCAGCAAAACGTAGGGAGTAGATGGCAATTACATTCATTTTAAAATGACAAGGAAATTGTAACAGTGAGAGAAAAAAACATTAGTATCTCGATCACTTTTATCGTTTTTAGTGCCATCCATTATGGATATTTAAAAAAAAAGTTTCTGGTTCCGACTTTATTTTTAAGAACAACCATTCAAACTTTTACAACTTTCATTAGTCCAAAATGTCAATAATTTAAGAGCTTTTTCAGAAATATTGCAGAATCCTTCCAATGTCCTCACATTTATACTGGCTTGAGAACAAAAAGGTGCAATATAACACAGCAATTAAGATTGTGCAGGTGCAAAAAGTGAGTTCATTATTGGTTGCAGTTATACATCTGATTTAGAAATTAACTATGAAGCTGCACCTGCTTTAGATGATGTGTTAACAGAACATGGATGCAGCATCCAGAATGTTCTTAAAACCTTTCTCTAAGCGTTAGTTTCCAGAGAAAACCCAAACGCATCATATTTTTGTTTTATTGTGGCCCAGTCAAAGCCTAGAACTACATTCTACTGAGAATGCTTCTCTGTATTAAAATATTGGATTAAAATACATTGAATGAATGTGAAAAAGTAAGTGAATGCATACTTTATTCTCATAAATTAGATAAAAATATACATTTTTAAAACTGTGGGGCTTAATGTTGTTACTGTTTCTAAATGCATAAATCATTTATCTGCAGATCTAATAAAAAAAAACACTCCAGATAAATTATCTGTCTTCACAAATCAGTTTCTGTGCTGCGTTTAGATCATTTGTTACACAGCTGCAATTCTGAGTCAGTCATTCATCCGTCACAGCTCTGCTTGGATTAAAGGAAGATTTAAGACTACTATTTATTTTAAAACTGTCCCCTCGAATCACACCAGTGGCATCATATTCACATTGATGATCACATGATGAGAGCAACCATCAGTCAGCTGGCCGTCTGCTGTCTTCAGTCTGCAGCAACAGGAAACCAACAGCAGCCTGCAGAGGAACTGAGACTGACTCGCAGTCGTAGTCAGGCACCAGGTCACCAGCTCCAGCTGTGGGTTAGCCCTGCCAGCGGCTCATGCATCACTCCGCCTCAAACGCCACCTATTTCACAAAGAGTCGGGGATGTAATTCAGTGCGACACTTTCTGGAGTGACTCTCCTTTCTCTGGTTCCTACGGTTCACAGTTATGGCAACAGGTTCAGGAGCTGTTTGCTGGAGTAGAGCAACTAGGTGATGGGAATCGGGTACAGATTTCTTCTGTTGTAAACATGTCAGATTACCAAGCTAATTTCATTATTAGGCAAATAAAAAGCAATTTTTAAATGAGGATGTTATTTATTTGTGGGAAAAGCTATCCAAAACAACCTGGCATTATTGTTAAATCATTAACTGATTAATTATTATGTTTGTTTTTGGAGAGTTTAGTTAAATTTCACTAGCCGCAACCAGTCCCAAACCCGTAAAATCGGAAAATCACTTAAATAAAACCTGTGTGAAAACACTGATTAGGCTAAAAAATCTGAAAAGCAACCAATCTAAAAAAAATTCAAACGATTGAAAAACAATCGTTTTTAGCTTTTAAATATTTTAAGGCTAAAAGATATTAAAAATTACAAATTAAAAAATACAACAACAAAAAAACAAATTCAAACAATTAATCATGTGTATCTATCAGTCTAGAAAGGTTTACAAAACCATTTGTAAGAATTTGATACTCAAATTGAAGGCTTTGTGGAGGTCTAGTCAAAGTCCAAACTTAAAACCAATTGAGATTCTATGGATATGACCTTAAACTGTTTGTTCATACTATAAAACATCAGATTTTAACCTAAATCAGTGTTTCTCAACCCTGGTCCTCACTGCCCCCCTGTCCTGCACGTTTTAGGTATTTCCCTTCTGCCACACACCTGAATTGTATCTCTGGGTGATTAACAGGCTTCTGCAGTACTTGATGGTCATTCAATCATTTGAATAAGCTGTTCTGGAATGGAGGCACATCTAAAACATGCAGAGCAGGGGGGCGCTGAGGACCAGGGTTGAGAAACACTGACCTAAATTAAACTATTATACAAAGAGAAATCTAAAACCTAAAACAAACACTATTGGATTGTTTTTTTCCTCCTCAGAAAATTAAGAAATCACTTGAAATTGTCTTTTTGTATTTCCTCAGGTTGTCTAATATAAAATGTATTTTGATCTTATTCGTAAAGGTGGTAAAAAAGGAAAACCTGCATCATTCTGTAAGGAAGAAATACATTTTCACACCAGACCATATGAAGTTCCTCGTCTTTTTCTTAAACTGGGAAGCAGAAAAGGGTGAACGGTAATTTGTCAAACCCGCCGTGAAGGCACAAGTCACCAACAGTTTGAGCAGGAAATCTGAGCGTAATTACCAAAATGAGCTGATCAGCATGCAACTTCTTTTCCCAAACGTGTGCAATCGGGAGAACGTCATCTGATTGCACCATTCTGAAGACGAAGCTACCGGCAACACGCATGCAAATGACACCATTTGACTGAATTTCAACTTTTTCTCCTCATATTTGGAGGCAGGAAAAAGGAAACAATATTCCACAAGCTTTCATCGATGCTTCCCTGCTGAGGTTAAAGAGACAGATCTACCTAATAATTGTTAAATAAGTGAATCTTTCTGATTTCCTGCTCTCACCAGGTCTGCTCCGCCTGCTCACTGGGCCAGTCCAGCCGGCACATGTTCCCCACCGTCCCGTTGCCCTTGGGGAAGGACTTGAGGACGTTGAAGACGGGGTAGGGCACCATGACGAGCAGTGACACCACCCAGGTGGCGGCGATGACGCGGTAGGCGTGGGAGCGGGTCTGCCAGGCGCGGGACTTGAGCGGGTTACAGATGGCGCTGTATCGCTCGATGGCGATGGCCACCAGGCTGAAGGTGGAGATGCTGACGGAGACGCCTGCAGGTAGGAAGGAGGAGGTTAGCACTCTTTACCTTTTTTTTTTTTTTTTTTTTTAATTTGCAAATTTCATTGAAATTCTTTTTTCCAAACTTCACTTCAGATAGTAAGTTAGTCATTTAATGCCATCGATAAGTTATCTTGTGCAAAATAAATGTTAATGTAGCCAAGAGGATAAAATGGTCCAGTTTGTCAAATCTGAATAATATCGATGTCAGGAGAGAAAATATTCCATATTTATATGAATTAATGCCAGCTTCGCTGTCCGTAATGTGAGTCTCATATTACTGCAAAACGTCTCAGTCTTCCACATATAAATTGTAAGAAATAAATCCCAGCGACTGCTTAACATCCAGAGTAGAAAAGCTCATATCACACATTTAAACAGTTTCTCACATCTACAGAGTAATGAAGTTAAAGTTATTAAATCTATGAGTAACTTTCCTAGTCTTTTCTGTTAGCCAAGGTTATGATTCAGCACAACGAACAGCTCAGCTAATGAATACACTCATTCAATAACCAGGATAGTGAAGAATAACAAGGTCATCCTGACAATACACACACAGACACACGATGTAGCAACATTTATATACAGTTAAAACTGAATAAAAGACAAAAACTCTTTTTTTTCTCACTATCAAAGTTAAATCAGACCAACGTTTTCTTGGCTTAGCTTAGATAGAATCACCCAAATTATTTCTCTTTGCTAAATGCTAGAGATTATCTTTTAGAAATTTTGTTTGGTAACATTATTTGGTCAGTCTCGGGGATAATTAAAATGTATGAATTGGGTCAAACGTTTTGGGTTTCCTCCCAGAAACTGGAGTTCTGGTCCATTCCTCCTGACAGAACTGGTAGAACTCAGTCAAATTTGACCTACCCACACCTGAGACTGAGATCAGGGCTTTGTGGTGGCCGCACCAAAACATTGACTTTGCAACCACTTTGGTTGTATGCTATGGGTTATTCTGCATTTGGAAGACCAACCTTTAACTTCCTGGCTTTCATATTTCTACATAATGTTCTTTCCTCATGATGGTATCTATTTTATGAAGTGCACCATTTCCTCTTGCATCAAAACAACACCATCGCCGGTTGGTGCTGGCGATCCAACAAACACTTCCATGTTAGTGTCGTCAAACCACAGAATATGTCTCTAAAAGTCAAGATCTTTGTCCCTGTGTGCATTTCATGCTTTTTTTGGAGTAATGTCAGTACAGGACAGTTTCACTGAAGATAATGTCACTGTCTTTGGTCAGTCTGCACTTTTTGGACCAAAAGACAGAACCTTCTTCCTGAGCAATTATAGACATGATGGTAGGACATTCCCATCATGTCTATATTTACATAAAATAGTTTGAACAGATGAATATGGTATCTTCAATCATTGGTAAATTGTTTCCAATGATAACCTAGATTTCTAGATTTCTCTCCCTGATATCTTGGCTGATCTCTTTTGGCTTTCCCATAATAAATTGTGCCTGGTGTGGCTTCAAAATGCATTCAATTAACTCTAATGTCTCACTTAACCAATCAGATATTTCCAAAGGCATCATACTCTGGGCTTTCTCTCACTGTTTAAAGAGACAGTGATCATTCTGTGTAAATATCTCCTCACAGGTTTGGGATTTCCCCTAACTACCAACTGTGTTTTACTGTATTGTTGCTTTTGGCTCTTCTAACCCCTCAGGATAATAACTTGCTCTTTTCCAGAGAACTGCAGTGTTTCCTAAGGAGCGCAGAGTCTGGTCATTAGAGTCGTTCTCTTTGCACCAAAACAAGCAGCCAGCTGAGGCTTTTCTGTGCGGCGCTGACAGTGAACTAAATTAGCCCATAAAAGGGACAAGAAACCAAACCAATCAATTACTGAGCCCTTCAAACCAAAATAAGGCTTTTAAAAAAATCTTAACAGATATAATGAATGTTATATAAACCCCTGTGATGTTAACTAAGCACATTTGTTCAATTATATGCCCCATCACCACTACAATATATATTTTAATTAAACGTACATCACTTTTTGTCCTCTCAATAAAGACTTGACATGTTCAGAGACAATCCAAGGCCAAGCTGGATTTGCATGTATGAATATGGATGACGTGCAGTGGAGTGGGGGAGTAAACCCAGCCTGTGCTCTGAGTGAGTCAAGGCGAGACAAATAGCATTAGCATGCCCATACCTGTGTGACAAAAACAGCAGCTAGGAGCAAGCACCTAATCCTGGATCTGCCAAGAAATAAATTCACAACATTGATCTGCTATTGATACGAGAAGCTGCAGAACGCAGCAGTCAACGAGGAAAATCCCAGATGCATTTTAATAAGCCAGATTATTATTGAGATTTTAATTTGTTACGGTAAATCGGTTAAAAAAGTGAAACTCATTTAGATTTAATGCACACTGAGTGGCCTATTTCAGCCATTAATGAAAATTAATTTTGATGATTATGGCCCACAGCTTAATGAAAACCTCAAATATTGTTTCACTGAAAGTTTGAATGTTACATAAGACAAATGCAAAAAAATAATTATGTTGTGGCCTGGAAAATCATGTGGATTTGTCTTAATCTTTACAGAATGCTGTTAATGGAAAGTTTAATGGAAGAAAAAAATATGGGTTCAAAAAAAGGTGCTGAAGCAACGTGCATTTTTAATTATATACTATCAAAGAGGCAGTTTTGATGAGTTTCCAGGCACATAGTGCCATTTTATAGCACAACCAAGTAACCATGTTACCTTCATCCATCCATCCATCCAT
>NW_015114552.1:128380-150302 GCF_001443285.1 Poecilia latipinna
AATTGCTGCTGGCTAGTCTGAAGGAGCTGACTGGGGGAGGAGCTGCCTCTTGAAGGCGGGGCTAGGTCCACCCAGGCTCAGCTGAATGGTTGCCATGGAAATTAAAGGATTTCTCAAACATTTATGAAAGAATCAAGGCAAAACTCCAGATATTTTTGATGAAGTAAAGATCCAAAAAGTATATTTACATAATACTGCCCCTTTAGAAGGTATAATTGATGAATATTTTCCTAAAAACAATCTTAAATGTAGCTTAAATTAAACCACCTTGCAATAAATATTGCTATCAAAAGCTACACCGTTCACGCAAAGAGTGTCAACTGCAATATCGCAGCACCAATATCCAGAGGCGCAAAAGAACTGGAACACGCTTAATGACATGCGATGCGAAGTCTGACAGAAGCAAAGATCAGCTTTTATATCTTATTCATGCGGCTGAACAAAAGCAGCACTACTCAAGAACAAAGAGAACATCAGCGCCTCAGAAAGACGTCTGAACAGCAGTTCTGTTCCCGGAGAAGTCGGAACATTCTCCGCGGTGCATTATTAAAACCGTTCAACTCTCGGAGAGGAGTTTTAGAAACCTGACAGGCTACTACAATGGATCAAACTGAAACCACCACCCACTGTCGCACTGAGATGAAGAGGAAGACGTAGACGCTGCAGCGTGCTGTTGCACCTTCATTAACTTTGCACTGGGATTTTCAAACTGCTGCGATAAGAAAACCCATTAAAGTTTGGTGATAATTAAGCCGGGAGAGACGCACCAGGCGAAGCTCACATCATAAACGGGAAAAGGAAGTTTAGTTTTTAGAAAACAAAAGTTTTGGAAGTGATCCAGCTGCTGTGCTTTCTTTACAGATTTTATACACAGTAAAGCACAACAATCATCATCATCATCATCAAATTATCCCTGCAGATTTGAGCAGACCAGTCAAAGCCCAGACTTAAATTTGACTGAGGCAGAAATCTCAAATTGCATTAGCATAGTTTGAAGAGGTGTAGGCTTGACTTACTTATTCACCAAGTCTTAATCCAGTCGAACATCAGCAGGATTTGCTGGACAAACACATCTGATCCTTAGAGAACCAGACAACTTCCAGGACTTAAAGGATCTGGTGCAAAAAGCTCGGTTCCACACACAGCAGACCTTCAGGAGATTTAGTTGCTCTAAAGCTAGCTAGCTGGCTAATCTGTGTTTTAATCCCAAATATACAGTGCTTTGTTTTACCAAAAAGATATTTAAATCTTGCATATAGACACCAAACCTTGTGATTTAACCTTTCCTGACTGAATGTGTCCGTGATAACCCAGCCAAATTTGCAGTACCGTAACTCCGGGACACTTTGCGCTATCTGAAAAATTACAACGGTTTCTGAAAGGGGAGATGTTGCACTTTCCAGCCAATATTGGGATATGACGGTAATTTCACCTCCGCCATAGTAGGGAGTGAAATTAATCTGATGAGACACTATTTTAATAGATGGTAAATTGTGAAAATAACTTGCTTGATATTGAAAGTTCCAGTTGTTATGAATAAGTGGGCAAATATATATTTACTCACAGGACATTTAAAGAACTGCGTGCAATTAAAGCAAGTAAAAATGTCCAGGCAGAGATTTGAAACTTGAGTCTTAAAGGATTAAACTGAAGAGAGCTCCGGACGTAATGCGTGTTCATCAGAAAGAGCTTTTATCTATTTTTTTCTTCACGGTCTGCAGGGCTCAGCATGAACCTCCAACGCCAAGCCCGAGCAGGGACCAGCGAGCGGCCGCTGCACACAGCTGGTCAACTGGGACTTCCACATCCAGCATCCAGGTCCGGCTCAGCAGAAGGAGGTGGGTGGGTGGCACAATCCGCACACACAGATCTGAACAGGCGCTGAGACAGTCTGACACAATAAGTCACTGAAGCCCACACACACAGGAGGTACAGAGGGGGCTCCTTTGTTGATGCTGGAAGGCGAATACGCTCAGCTGCCTCTCTGGGTCAAATACAAGGGAGAAACTGCAGAAATTTGGTTCATTTCTTGAGGAAATAATGAAGAACTGGTCCACAGGTGAGCCTCAGTAATTAGAATATAATTGAAATGTTTATTTCTCTAAAAAGCACAACAGAAAGCAGTTACAACAGTTAATCAGAAAATGTAAACATGACCAATAAAAGATGATTTAAAGTCTGAAATGCTATTTTTATGGACAGGTTAAGAGCTACGTAATCATAACAAGGAGAAACTGGAAAAATCCACAATTTTGGACGATAAATTCTTCCAGAAGTTATTGCGATAAACGATTATTTTGTCGTTTTGAGATTATAATAAACATTTAACATTTTAAATACCCAAAACAACAAATAAAATTGATTATAAAGTCTTGGAAAATTGTCCTTTATAAAAGGGCTAGTTGAAATCAAAAGACTTTTATTATCCAGTTTTTGGTAGAAAGAGAGAAAGGAAAGAGAAAAACGATAAATAATGCAAATGGAAATTATTGAGCTCATTTGCTAACAAAGCAGGGTGGACTTATTGATGGAAAGTTTAGTGGAAGGAAAAAGTAAGGTAGACATAAACAATGGGAATTGAAGCAAAAAGGAGCCCAGATCTATGAAAACATGTACTATAAAAGTAAATATAGACTTTTTTGTAGTGAAAATTAATTAAAATTTTCTAATAAAGTAAATTTTAGGGGGGGAGAGTTATATCTAATTGCTAAAATATATTAAGAGTTATCTACAAATACAACACTCTAAAAAAAATCTGAACTCTGATTTTAAGTTTCTCATGTCGGCAGAATCTCAAAGCAGCTTTTCCAGCGGGAAAAGTTAGAATAAAAGACATTGTTGACATTTTTAACATGTTTTAATGCTAGTAATGAGCAAAAGCTTTCACAAAGAAATTCAAAACTTGTATCCTTTCACCTGCATGTCAGATCACATCCAAACGTCATCTGTCAAAGTTTTTTTCTTCGAGACGAAATGAGGCAGTTTAATCTTCATCACCCACAGGCACATGAAGTGCATGAGAAGTCAGAAAACATAATGAAGGCAAAGTGAGGAGTGAGCTCATTTCCATTGTCAGACTCAAGTGGGGTGCTGGATACTTCAGTGATTTAAATTGATGATGCCGTCGCCGTCCTGAGCCTACATTCATCAACCCTTTCACCGTCTCAGCCCCGTAGCACTCAGACGCCTGTTACATCAGGAGTCACCGGGGGACGGCACTGATCTCACATCAGATTTATTCGACTCCTAGAGAGTCGAATAAATCTCGACTCCTAAGCCGAAGCTAGGCGTAGTCATTTGCTGAAAATTATTTTTGTAGTTTTGGGTGTACGTTGCCTTACAAAAGCATTCACACCATGAACTTTTTCACATTTTGACAGGCTTTGTAAAAGAAAGAAGAGACCAAAAAATGTATGTAAAGCTGACTTTTTTGAGCCTTAAATCATATTATATCATTCACTAGTCAAAAGAAAATACCTAGAATGTTGCCTTGATTATTTTAATCTCCATGGCAACCATTCAGCTGTTCAGAAAGCCTTGGTGGACCTAGCCCTGCCTTCAAGGTGTAGCTCCTCTTCCTCAGAGCTGCAGTTTCCAAGCTTCTGCCTCACAGAGATCCTCTCCTCCATTCTGCTCCTTCAAACTAGCCAGTAGCAATTAGCAAACACCTGCTGGAGCTGCACATCTCATTATATGAGCTGCTTCTCGGTGCAACGCTGGTAAAAACATCATTAAATTGTTAATAGAGGAGAGATGTAGTGATGACTTCCTGAATATGGAGTTCTTAAAGAGACAGAGGCCCAATTTCAAACGTTAAAGTTAAATATCGTTTAAGATATTTATATATGTATATATATATATATATATATATATATATATATATATATATATATATATATATGCATGAAGGATTTTTATAACAACTGAATGTAACTTTATTGTTGTGTAAAACAATAATATGTAGCAACATGTTCCGGAAGAACGTGTATTGACTTGTTTTATCGTTTTATTTGTAAAATCATGTGTCATTTTCACGTCTCGCTCTACTTTGACTTGATGTATGTAACAAAAAAACAACACAATGTGGAAAAAGTTTAAAATGCACACAGCAAGGCGCTGTATGGATTGTTTATCGATGTCTACATAGTTTAAACATGAATTTTAATTTCAAAAGCATCTTGGGAATAGAAACGCATGAATGTTGCTTCCTAAGTCTAATGTCAGTCATCTCCTCCATATCGCTGCTGCTACATTTTCTCCGGTAACATTAAGCAGAGCGGACAGTCTTCCATCTTACATGTCTCCTGAGTCTTTGTTATTGGCTCTCTAAAGCCGTCCTGGTGGAGTTTTCTGACAGGAGTGCTGATCAAAGAGCCTCAGTGAGACTCATCTCTGAGGAGATTCTGGCCACGCTGCCTTTTAGTTAATCACCAGTTCACTAACCAGCCCGATTTCCTCTTTCGATCTGAAAAAAGTGGACGGTTTAATCCCTTTCTTGTGAGTCTTCTGATAAGAAGCTTTTGAGGGAACGTGAAGTTTCTGAGTCTTGGTTCCCTCAGCAGATCTCCACCTGGGAGGAAAGCTTTACTTTAGCCCAATTACCTGCTATCTGTCATGTAATGCTCTGCTGAATGTTGCTCTAAAATACGCCTAAAGGCATAAAAAAGTGGATTTAGGTTCCTGGAGGTAGCAGCCGGATCAGTAAATGGCTTTCCCAGAAGCCATGTTTAACCCAAACTCTGAAGCTTTATGTGAGCTGCACCCCGGAGGCGGGAGCTACAAAACAGGGCCGGTAAGTTGATTAGTAACTGCATGATGCAAGCAGCAACAAAACCACAAACACGGATACATAAACGTGATTGAAAAGGATACACCTAGAGGGACTCACAATATTACAGCATCAATCTAATTACTGCCAGCGAAACGCTACGAACCAATCGCTCATGTGAATTATCGAGGCGCAGCCAATGAATGGATTCCGGCTCCAATGGTAGGGGGAAGGTTGAAGGATGTTGGTGTGTAATGTGTGTTTTAACAGATAATTTCTCTAAGAGTTGATGAGTTTGTTGAGCTGCTTTGGCGCAAAGTCGATCCAAGACGATCCTCACATTGATCCTTCGTATTGATCAGCTTCGACTGAAAGAAGACCTTTCCCACGCAGGACGTTTAATGGCTTGTTTGACGGATAAGCAGATGCTAACGTTGGGAAGGTCATATTTCACCTCAGTGATTCTAGTTGATGGTTCTGCACCCGAGCAACCCATTGATCTTCAGCGGAATGAGACGGCAGACAGATCCAGGAAGAAAAACCCAGAACAATAAGAGAAACTCGGAGAAAGTTTCACAGAAATTCAAGTAATTTTGAAATGGGAAGTGAGAGCGCCATTAGTGAGGCTGTGCTGGCAAGTGTTCATGAATAAAACGTCCTTTTACTGGTCGTCTAATGGAGCTTTTCAAAGGCGAATGTTGGACATTTTCCCTCCGGCTTTTATTTTTATAAGTTCAGAAGAAAGAAATTTTAAATTGGAGAAGATATGGTCAGGCGTAGTAACAACTTCTGCTGTAATCACCTGGACTGAGTAGCATTTGCTGGCTACTTTAAGATTTTTCAATCGCAGTAGATTGAAGTAAATCAATATTTACTTTTCAATTTTTACTTTTCAATGGTAGATACATATTCTTCGGAAACATTAGATTTTCTTTTAATTGCATGTTGAATTGCATGTTTTTAAAATCAATTGATAGATGCACTAAAGTGTGGATTTAACTGTAGTAAAAATGTATTAATTTTAGTAGGTTTTTTTAGACATTTCTATCCCGTGTATAACTTTACCCGTCAGAGGAAATCCTGGTCATAACTCACAGCTTGAAGTAAGTCCAGCACGGCTGTGGTTAAGTAACTTTTATTATTTAATATAGCCTGCAGTCCTGGCTGAAAGACAGAGAATAAAATGATACAAAAAGCCAAAAATTGTATTTAGAGCCTGAGAAAGCTGGGGCCTTCTACCACCCTCCATCTTATCACAGTTCAGAGAGCCCTGTAATTGAAAAGGAGATTCGGCTAGCGTGTCCTCACAGATGGTGCATCACATTTCTGAGACAATAATAGGATTGTGAACCTCGCCATTCAATATCTCCCCTCAACCATTGAAGGCTCAAAGTGAGGAGACGAAGTTTCGCAGCGGATCTCAGCCTCTTGTGCCTCAGTCTGAGTCAGGCCTCACGTGGCACCTTAACTCTGGCCTGATGGGAGCCAGCTCATCGCTAAGTCACACTCCTGAAGACGTGTGACTGTTTGAGCACTTTTACAGAGACTGTGAGGCTTTGAAAAGGAGGGGAAATGAGACCCAGAGAAAAGACTCCAGGGAAGACGGGCTCCTTTTGGGTGCAGAGCCATTTTCAGACGGGATTCTTAAGCTGGATCCGATGGTGGAATGAGCTGCCATCTTAAGAAAGGTCAGATTTCTGAATTCAATTTTTGAATTAGATCCACATCAAGCTGATTTCCTGGTTAAGGATTGATGCACAATACTGTAAAAACAATTGGTAAAACTATATATTAATGCTTTGCGCACCCTAACCGCAAACATTAATGGATTTTATTTTCCGTCCTTTTTCCTCTGAACAAAAAAGAGCCCCTCTGAAATCATTATGCCCTATAATAAATCTCACATTACTGTTCCAAATGCCACACAAGTAGTCCTTCTGTTATACTTGAGTCCCCCAGAATGTATGTGCACGCCACTGTTGACCAAACGAAGCAGCACACTAAAGAAGTTCGTAAAAAAAGCCTCTTTAGCGTTTGGCACCATTCGTTTTGACACAGCAAACATGTCCAATAAGTTGCTTTGATCAGAGCAAAACCACATTTTTGGGGCAACATTAAAACTCAATGCAGTGAAAACTACCTCCCTAAATCACCTTCGCTAAGTCACACGTACCTCGAGAGTGAAAATTCTCAAACTTAATGTTTAGATCAACGCATTAGAATGGCCCAGTCTAAATCCAGACCTGAAACCATTTCAGAATCCAAATCAAGACCTGATTTTCCCAAACATTCCTCATCCAGTG
Source organism: Poecilia latipinna (assembly GCF_001443285.1). Classification (NCBI taxonomy): domain Eukaryota; kingdom Metazoa; phylum Chordata; class Actinopteri; order Cyprinodontiformes; family Poeciliidae; genus Poecilia; species Poecilia latipinna. The sequence goes on from NW_015114552.1 coordinate 135,452, forward strand.
GGACTTAACCTTAATAGTCATTTTTGACAAATGTTGATTTTACCTTTATATTTCTTTGGAAACCATTAATATTGCCTTATGTTGTATAATTTTTTTCAGCACAACCCAAACCTTGTTTTTAAATGTATATTTGTCTTTTGGATATACTGTGATTGCATATTAAACCTGGAGTCACATGAAAACATAAAATCCAAGTTTGAAAATTGTTAATTTTTTCACTGTGAAACCCACATATATTCACAATGAATGGCTTTTATAACTTGGAATGAAAATGTATACGGTAAATTTCTTAAACTGATATAAAAATATTGCAAATAACACAATTTTAAAAAATTATTAGCATGATCATTTGTTTGTATACAACTTACATCATTGGTCAATTTTGCACTTCTTTCACACCGTTCCTCCATTCCCACTTCTCATTGTTACTCTTTTCATTGTTACTTGCGCAACTTTCCTGTGTTTTTCAGCAGCAAAATACAGCCCATAATTATTCATTGAAGATGTGAGATTTACAATAACAGATATCTAATGTTGCATTTCATTTTTTACGTTTGTAAGCCCAGAATAGCTGGTTCTTAGCATTTCTTTGACATTCAGAAAAGCATGGTTTAATTATTTTAGAACAACTCAGGTTTCACTTTACCTATTAACACAATTCAAACGTTTCCACCTTAAACACAAGTTGAAAGTCTTGCTGCTACGCTACGCGTCCATGGACTCCTAATTATTAAGGCAGAACCAAGGCTCACCCATTAGGTAGGCAACTATCTTGCACATTGTGGCCCCGAAGATGAAATCCCCCAGGATGTTTGGGATGAGCGTGAAGGGCATGCAGAAGATGGCCATCATCAGGTCGCTGACCGCCAGCGACAGCAGGAAGGAGTTGGTGACGGTCCGCATGCGTTTGTTCAGCATCAGGACGACGATGATCAGCAGGTTGCCGAAGACGCTGAGCAAGAAGATGAGTGAGTAGAGCAGGATGCGGAAGGAGTCCATCTCTGTCGGAGACAAAAACAATCAGCTTCATGAAGGAACTGTGTTTTTTACATGGTTTAATTATACTTATCAGTGCGCAATGTTGTTGTTGCAGTCAAGACAGGAAGTAAAAACAAATGGAAGAACACATAAAGTAGAGAAAGGGAGATTAATAAATTAGTTTGATAAGAAAACTGTTCATGTAGCGGTTTATGTGAGAAATGAACTATAATAAAATGAAATGATCCCAATAATATCTCCATATGAGAATCACAGTCACTACAAACCAGGCAAATGACACAGCTCTGTTGCATAAACAAGACTAAAGTCTTTACAGGACCCAATAATATGACATAAACAGCACTTAAAATTGTGCCAGCGCCAATATTTCCCAGTGAGCTGAGCAATAATTGTAACAATCTCCAAGAAAAAATAAAGATAAATATCATCATCATGGCAGAGCAGAGTGTCGCGTCATGCACCGGGGGAAAACGAGACGTGAATTATAAGGATCGTCTACATTTATCACTGGAGCAGAGCCAGAGGAGAATCCAAAGGCGTTTTAGACTGGAAGAATGACTGATTTAATGTTGTTATGATGAAAAGCGGCAGGAATAAATTTAATGCAAAGATTTGTATTCAGTAGAGCATCATAGAACAGAGGTACAAAGACACAAAACTTTCGAGATGAAATAATGTTGGGTTCAGGAGAAGAAAACTTGGGGTGATTTCAGAGGTAATTTTAGGAAAAAAAGGTATCACCATTTTATGTGTTTTCTCAAATTGTGTAAATATTACAAAATGGATCAAAAATAATCTAGAATATTCGTAAGAACACACAAAGTTCAACCTTACTCTCAAGAAGCAAATTCCTTAATCCAGGAATTAAGTCCTAACTCTTAATTCCTTGTTAATTGTGGGTTTTGAAATAAAAAATGTCCTTCAGAATATGAAAATATGCTATCTGGATTTTTATGGGAAAGCTGGCAAAATAACTGGCTAGGCTAGCTTAGCCTAAAATAGCCACGCTACATTTAAGATTAAAACAGTGCCTTTGAAACTAATTTCACCGACAAAATACTTGTTTAAGAATATCTTAGTGTTAATTTTTTTTTAACGATATTTCTCTTATCTATACAATGTTTACACTTACCCTCACTTAAAGTGCTAGCCCCCCCTACTGGCCTGGAGTAGCATAAACTCATTTTCCCGATTTCCCAGTGGTTATTTATTAAGTTTAAATAGCTTCACATATGCATTGACATTACTAACAAAATCTAATTAGCCTTATTTCATAGATAATATTTAGCATGATGGTGATATTAGATTTAAATAATTTGCTTAACTTGACATAAAGCCCTAGAACTTGCAATCTTGGACTTTAAATTCATACTCAATTTCCTGAAATAAAACCTGGACCTAAACAGACTGGTCCAGTATTTTGGAATAAGTGTCGTTTAGATTATTTCCTAACTCCCAAGCATCAGAGTGGTCCAGCCTGAGGGTTTTGGGGTTGCTCCCTTCACTGACACCAGCCTGTGACAGTGAGCCTGTTTGAGAATGAGAGCATTTGACAGGACAAGGTCGAGGTCAGCCATGTGCTTCGCTGACCGGGTCCACGACTTGAAGACAAGTCTAAAGGTCTTCAGCTGGGCCTGCAGACAGCATGCAGCCTGGATGATTAACCAAAGCAGGACAGGGATTTAACATTTCTCTCATATAAATGGCTTCACTATCACCCAGCAGGAGACATTTTTATTTTCACTCTCTTCTTGTTCTCCATCCAAGACCCGTTATTGGCATTCCAGTGATTTTAAAACGGCTAAACCAAAGAGGCAAAAGTCAACACCTGGCATTTAGATTTAGATCATCTTGCTAAAGGGCGAAATGAAAGCTAAGCAACAGGAAGAATTCAAAGTGAGGCTTGCTTGTGTCTTTCTGATTTGACAATTAAAATCTAGCTAAATGGCTAGCCAAACTTAGCTTCGACAAAATCAAAATGGTGTCAGTACGAGCAGTTCGTCATAGTTTATTAATTACACAGTTTATAAACATATAAAACTTATTTAACTCTGCTATTCAAAGAGAAAGATCGGTTATTGGCCCAAAAACTGCAATCAATGGACCCCTAGTTTGGGTCTTTTGTGAATACTTTAATTTTACAGCTAAAACCTAGCTAAAAGATTAGCCAGCTGTTAGCTCCTGCAAAATGTAGAGATAATAATAATGCTTTCAGTTTCTGGAAATTGAAAGGAAACAGTTTAAAAAGATGTCAAACATATAAATTGAGTTTCTGCTAGAAGCTGAGTTTATTTTGTAGTTGCTGTAAAATTAAAGAAAATAAAACTACTGAGTGTTTTTCAGGTTCTTGTAAAATGGGAAATGGAGCAGGAATTGCAATAAGATTTTTATAATGTTTTGAGACCATAGTTAATATCCAAGCAATTGTTTCTAATTGCCACAGAAATCCCCATATGTGCTGTACACCAAAGATAAACGAAAGGAGGCCTGAACCCATGACACTGCTGGAAATGTTAATCACGTCTGTCAGTGTCGAGTTAATTCAGTCTCAGTCATGGAAAGACAGGTTTCCAACACATAAGTGAGTAGAGTTTACATCACAGAGCAGAAACACACATTCAGCGCTGCCATTGAAGAAATTCCTGCCCAAATATCATGTAGAGAGCTGCCACTGGCCAGACAGTCTGCTTTATGATTAGGTGTGATGTGAAAAATTATTTATGTATCGACTGAGTGCCAGCGGTACAGCATGGTGGATGTGTTGCGCCTGAAGACTGCAGGGTGATTTTCCCTGGTTCCTTTGACTCAACCAGGCATGACAGGTGTGTTTAAATCCACTATCATACATACGCTGCAGATAAAAGCGAGGCATCACCTCTGAAATGCTTACCTGCTACAAAATTGAGCATTTTTGGTTTGATCTATGACAGAAACTCCATTGCTACCATTTATTAAACCACTGCTTTCCCCAATTTTCCTGCAATCTCATCCATAATTTTGCTTTTCCACACATGATTAAAGTGTCATTACATTGCATTACATTATTATCAGTGTAGTCAGACAACAAAAGCATATCACTATTAGAGAGCTCTGTCATCTGTTAAAGGTAGGGTTGTGGAAGAAGGAGAGTGCTTTTACAACCTCTGTAGTTGGGTTGGATCTTGGTGTGATTCACGTTTAAATCACTTCAGGGTTCATAAATAACGAGCAATAAAAATCTAAGAGCTACAAAGAAACAGCTGCAGCCTTGTCCTTTTAATTACAACATTGCTGTGGTGGTATTTCATTGAGAAAATACCTGATAGATGAGTTCAAAATGCTTCCTAGCATCCAATTCTAATTATTTCCTTATTTTTAAATAAGCTTAAAAGGCTTTTCTGCTAGAAACATCCAGAGTTGGGTAGTAACTAGTTACATTTACTTGAGTAACTTTTGTGGAAAAGTTTACTTTTAGGAGTATTTTTACTGTGCATTTAGTTTAGTTTCTGTGAATCCTGAGGCTTCACTTAAAAAGAGTTGTCATTTCAGATCTCCACTTCGAAGTTTTCAAGCAACTTTTTGTTAGCATCTCAATCAGATTAAGCTCTGATTTGACTAGGCCACACTAAAACCTTGATTTTAATGTTTTTGAGCAATTCAGAGGTAGACTTTCTGTTGTGCTTTCAGCATCGTCTTTCAGGAGCAAATTATAACAAATTGTAAAGGTCCCATACCATCACACTACCACCACCGTGTTTGGCCTGCAGTGCTTTAGTCGTTCTTCTGTTTCGTTGTTTTTGTTTGTGTTTGAATAAAAACCCTCGCATTGATTCATTGGAATCTCATGACTTTGTAACAATTTCCCAACTTGATATTAATGACTTTGTTTCTCATTTCATCTTTAATTTAGACCTTTTAGCCTACTTTATGTTGTCAGACACGTTGTATTTAAGTGATTTTATGAATTCATTAATTAAAAAATGAGTGAGTTACTTTGTCACATTGGGCTAGGTTCGTTCATCTTGCTTTTTTCCCGAAAGCTTGTGACAAAAAAGCAAAAATAAAGAAGTGTCCGAAAAGACAAATTTAGAAAGCTTCTAAAATAAGCAGAACATGAGTCAGAGGGAGGCCTTGGCAGCAGCATAATAACTATTTTCCTTTGTAAATATTTAATGCGGCAGGAAGTGCGCCTATAGGATCAATGCTGAACATCAAGGACGCACATAAAGAAGCTGTGAAGGAATCTATTGCTTTCTCCGCTCCCGGGCATCGCTCAACAAGATACTTTGAGAAGTTAAAGGAGCTTTATCACTTGAATCAGCATCAATATTCACCTTTTGGTTCTGGTGATTTTCAAGATATTAAAGGGGAATGAAACCGTACCTCCTTAGTAAGGGAAGTTTCTTTAAATGTAGTTTTGTTGCATCATAAACCTCACTACATTCTAGCTGATGCAATCCCAACTAAGCCGCGGCTTGCATCAGAATGCACAGCCACATGTGTTATAATCCCTTCTCACCTCCACGTTTCGCATCCAGTTACCTGACCCCTGATTAAACACCTACACGGCACAGGCAGCCGCCGCGCTGCTGGCCAGCAAAAAACCCAAATGTCTTCTAATTGGCGCAGCTTGTAAGACACACAGCACACGCCGGCCCAAATGTGTTATTGATTTTCATTAGCTGGCGGCAAGTCAAAAGAGGATGGAGCTCTTCGGTGTGGCCTGAGGTGTATTATCGTTCTCACAGCTTAAAGGACTGAGCGCTGAATGTGGTCGGTGCAACTGGATCTCTGCTAATTCACGTCTAAAAATAAATCCCATCATTTGTCTCAAAATAATGACTTTCTTTTCAATTTACCACCTGTTGCTTTAGCAACGAGTAACTGAATCACCTTGCAGTGTTCAAACCGGATCAGTGGTTGAACTTCTTTCTATCAAATGGTGACTTTGCTGTTTCTGCTAAATGTTTGCATCACTTTTTGTAGAGAGGAGGATTTAATGTAGGCCTGTTCCGATAACAAATGTTGAGACCATTTTCAAGTAGTATGATGGTAATGGCGTAATAATGCAAGAAGACATTCAAACATTTAAACACCAGAACTAGAAGACATTTAAAACAATCGAGATACAAATAAAATTAATTACGAAGACAAAATTGTATTTAAAAAATGCCCTAGTTGAGACCAAACTGAAGACTTTTACCATCCAGTTTTTGGTGGAAAATCATGAGAAAAACAATGAAGGCTTAATTTTAAAGTGTGTATTTTTACATTATGTCCCTTCTGGCTCTGTACAATCTAGTGACCACTATTGGTTTCTACAATAAAACTCAAACTCGCTCGTTTTCCTTGGCCTACTCCATAATACCGCAACAAAAAAAATACTCAGAGGTTTGTAGTCGTTGACTTAAAGTAAAAAACTTCAAAGGGTATCAATCATTTTTCAAGGTACAGCAATCTCTCCTAACCTCAGTGACTTTCAGAAATCTCAGTGCACATTTGATCGTTTTGATCCCTGGATGTTTTCTCAAGTTCAAAAGACGTACAAAAAACTGTTTTTAGAGCACAAAGGTAAGAGCTTACAACATTTATTGTTCTCACAAGAGATTTGATCAGGAGACGGGGGATCTGCTGCTTCCCCTTATCTTCCATTTCCTATATGGAAAAGTCGCTGGGTTTAAAAATGATTCGGCTTTTGTTCCCCACCATGTTCGGTAGCTGGGTTGTGTTTGGAGACAGATATGATTTCTGATTGAACCGCTGCACTCCCACATGCCGACACTGCATTACAAGCAAATGAACCCTTTGACAGCAATTATCATGCTGCTCAGTGCGCATAAGTCCGTCTGCATTTTATCACTGTAATGAGGGGGTTGCTATATGCGATATTCAGCCCTCCAATCTAGCTAAATAAGCCATCTCACCATGAGTGATTAATATTGACTCCACACTACATTCAGATTTTGCAGCAGGAAACTCTTTATTTGTAGTATATATTTAATCACCCATGAAGGCTGTATTTATATTAACTTTCAGTGCCAGTCGTTTTTCCTTTTTTTCCTGCATGTTTCACCACATTTACACTGAGTGTTTTGACTCAAAATCATGCAAACGGATTAAAAAATAAGTTAAAATCTTCACGGAAATGAAACTTCGTGGCATTTTGGCTCATGATTGTTTAAATAAAAACATTAGGCAGAGTTACTGCTGCAGTCTGTCCTCAGGGTGACAAATTGGGTTAATTATATCCATGCTGCGGTCTTTGGAAAACAATGGCAGGAAGCAAGATGGCTGCAAAAAGCTGTCAGTCAATTATGCATCAATTAGGATTGGGATGTCTGAGTGGCTTCAGTCAGTCTGTTTGTTAAATATATTAATTTATTGTACAAACAGAAAATACTTTAGTGAATCTTCCATTTGCATTTTTATTAGAAATGATTGAGCACTGAGGTGGTTCTCAAACTGTGGGGTGCACCTCTTAATGTGTACCTGCTGGAATGATTTTTGGCCTTTTATTTTTTTAATTCTTTCTCCAATTTGCCATTTTATGCTTTTCCAACGTGGTTATTAAAAATACAGTTGTTTCCTACCCTAACTTTTCATGTATTTAATCATTTCAAACACACTTTGACTTGGATTCTGATCCATTCCTTTCTAGTCGCAGATCTGCACTCTGTGGGTCGTAGACCATTTTTTTCCACCTCAAAAAAATAAAAAAATAAAAATGTTTACCAAATGCCTGGATTTATGAAAGTAAGAACATTTTTGTAGATGGGTGAAAATAATCATTATAAAATATTATTTGCTGTTGGAAATGACACAAGAAGTGAATGACTGTTTATATATTTTAGTTTTCCAGTAAAAAGGATTTGCCAGAAAGATGTGATTTGTGGACCAGATAATAGGATCTGCAGCATTCTTGGCTGTTATTTTGTAAAGTTTATCATTTATTGCACCACAGTGTTTCTCCAGTTTAAATCCCCGATTGTAACAAGTTCATTTCTCATTTGAAATTATTTAAAACTCTTGGCATCAACATGATCGTTCTGGAAAATGTTGGTGTGGCATATTAACATGCCGAATTTGTACTTTTCTTAATCTGATTGGTTTTTGAAGCTACAGTAAAACATGATGTTTCAGATTGCTGCACTGCTTGAGTTACGGTCAAATCTTTGAACTTCTTTTTAAAAGAAAAACCAAAAATAGGCACACATTGCATCAGTTTTCACATCTGATAAATACATTTAAATGAAATATTTATTTCATTTTACATTCTCTGATTAATACGCTATAGACAAAAGAGGATTTTTATTTTTAAACATCAGTGTTTTTAAAATATAGTGACTAAAATGCAACACTTAGGGATTGTTACACTGTAAAATTGAGTAATAATTTAAGTTTGCATCCTGCTTTTGCTAATTAATGCTAATGTCAAGATTGCTAGCATGCTAACTTTCTTAACCGCTCAGCAGTTGTTGATAATCTTATCTGTCACTCTCAAGAAAAATATTTATAGACCCCCTTTTAACGAAAATTTAAAAGCGCTTAGCTTATTTAGTTCAGTACATTCAAAACATTTAGTTGAATTTAAATGCTTTATTTAGCAATCCTTTAGCTTTAGCTCAGAAATATGAATCAAATTACTCAAATAAGCAGAGGCCTCTTTTATACAGGATTTTCCTTTTCTTTCAGTTCACGTTTCAGTACAATTAAAACTTACTTCTAACACCTATTAGAGGAGCTGCATCTTCAGGGATTTCTGTAATGAAATACACCCTTCGCCAAGGTGTTTGCTATCTGAATCCCCTAAGTTATTATGTCAGAACTAAGCCAGAGGCCTGTTTAATTCTACAGAAATAAAAGTGCTGTCCAGTTTATAATTAGACTTTTTGTCACACTGTGGAGGCCATTAAATACAGAGTGAAAATCTGTTTCTTGTCAAAGTGTAGATAGTTAAGGGTCATTCATCATATTCTTCATCTGGACAATGTTCCAACTTTTAGGTTGGAACCGTATGAATTTTATTTACTCTAACATAATTTGCAGGTCATATTGAAAACACCACAGCTGTGGAAATGCTGGACTGAAATACTCAAGATGTGCACTGTAAAAAATAATTAAAAAAAAACCTTCTACCATCTTATAACAACAAAATAAAAAAATGTCATGCATTTTGAATACTGTTCACTGAACCTTTATACCATTATCGGACTTGGTGAAGCCGTGCACCGGCAACGATCCTCATTGGTAATTTATTTTAAAATTATTGGCCCAAATAGTGGTAAAACCCAAAATGATTAAAAATAGGGTGAAAAACAAAGTTTTGAGAAAGTAGTGCACAATTAAACTGAATGTATTTCTTCTTCAGAATTTCAGAAAATACTTTAAAGTAAAAGAAAATGGATTTGACATTTAAAGATATAGAAACTGTGCAAAGTTCAGTGGCATAGTGCTCAGTTAGATCTGATATTTTTGTGTGTTACACACCTTTCTCTTTATAAATAACACAGCAGTAACTAGAAACATGTTCCATTCTAAGTTCATGTTTCCACCAGGAAGATTATTGGTGCTGCACAGCCTCCAACTGCCATTACCCTTATTTAAAAAAAATACCAAATCACCCTTAATATGACAGTAATTTAAAGGTTCAGGAAATATTATGTTAGCTTGAACATCAGAGGTTTAAAACAACAGAAGTCTGTTTTGGTCCTTGCTTTGCACCCTGGTGCTATCAGTGTGTATGCAGCTAACAGATCATCTGCAGCAGCAAGTTCCCGTGGTCTCCCTTGGTCTCCCTTTGAAAAACTGTGTTCATTTAATGCTTATGAAATCCCTTTGTGCTCACTTGCAAGCTCTCAGAAGGATGGAGTGAGCTCAGCAAAGTGCCACTTTGAATCAACCGGGGAACAGAGTCCGAGCAGAGCCAAGGTGCAGATACAGATGTTGCTCCACATAGGCAGGACCCCGTCTGACCCCACCTGCTCTTAAGAGTCTGCAGCCATTAATGCGATGGGATGCATGTCAGCTGTGCTTTACAGCTTCTTTATAAGCTGCCGGCGCCTCAATACCTCAAATAGCAATCCTAATAAGTAACACATCCGTTTGGATCACAGCAAATGAAAAGAAATGCAAAGGAATATGTCAGAGCACACATTTGCTGTTGCTGATATGGTATCAATACTCTGGTTAAAGCTTAGAATTGGCCAATGAATACAGCTAGAAGGAAAACATGTGGATTTGATGTTGTCTATTTAATCTGACTGAGCTTGAAATTTCCACCTTTACGAGCAAAATGGGTAGAAACAAAACCCAAAAGTCTTGGTTCCACTGGGGAGTAACTCAAGGTTTTTTATATATATTTTATTTTCAAAAATGAAAAAAAAATTATATTTTTCCTTCAGCTTCACAGTGATTCTCTAATTAGTGTTTTCTGTTGCATAAAAGTCCAAAAAACACATTGAACTTTGTTACGTAAGACACCAAAAAGGTACGACTCTCTACGTACATTACACTTTTTTGAGACCAAATATTCAGTGGTTTGGTTCAGTCTTGGATATGGTGGACTGGTATCTTTTTCTCCTGAAATCCAACTAGTTTCAAACTGTGTTCAAATGTAGCCGATAAAGTTTACTTTAAAATGTCAGTGCTACCACCTGGTGAGATAGAAGAGAAGAAAAAGGAGAAAATATTCCAGTTCAAAAACAGATTTTTTTTTCTGTCTGTACAACACAGAAAGAAACACCCTGAGTTATGTCCTCCACTCACTCTACCTGCAGGTAATGCTAAGTCGGTCAACGTTTAGCTGACTTGTTACTAGCATTTCATACTGTTTGGACTTACTGTTGAGGGTCTGCTTGCGTACAGGTTTGGGTTCACCTAAATGTGTTAGCAAAGCAGCTTACTGAAAAAGTTAGCCACACAGGTACAACCAGTTATTCAGGAGCTCAAACTTAGCTTGCTATTTAGCTTCCATACTCAGACCTTCTAGGAATGTTTGCAGCAACAACTATATTTTTCTGACTGCAGCAATGGTCTTGAAGATTGTCCCACACTGGTTTAGGTCTTGGACTTTGTCTCACCACTCTCACAGCTTTGGGACACTTGTGTCTTAGGATGTATTCACATCAAGAAAGTCTTTTGGTCTTTTGAATTTCAAGAGCAGCTCATACAACGTAGGTATGACCCACAACATGCTGGCAGCAGCTTCGCTAGGCAGAAAACGGTGAATAATGTACGACTTCAGCACAATCAGTACATGCAGTAGTAACATTAAAAACACTGAAGGGCTCATTTTAACATCATGACCAGAAACTGTGGCTCAGGAAGCCCAAAATGACATATTTCCTGCTGTTGCTTTGGATCGAGGCTGATCTGTATTTACACCAGAAGCGAACCGCAACAAAGACCAAAGAATGCTTTGGTCTTTGTTTTGATTTAGCATGCCCTGGTCTTTGTCTTACCTCCTTTCAAAGAATTGGTATCATGTTGGTATGCTCTGGCTTTTTGGGGGTTTTTTGGTGTCTCCCCCCTTCAAATTGTTGGTCTTGGTATGCTGTGGTGATGTCACCTCCTTTCCCTTAAAGGGATCTACCTCCATCTGTCTATAGTATCAAGAGATCTTATCCAAGTCTATGATATTCAATTGCAATTTAATACTGTTTTTCTTTTTGGAAGAAGTAATAAAACATCAAATAAATATACTTTAGCTGTATTTGAAGGTCACTTGTGTTAGAGAATAAGATCTTGCTCTCACATGACAGGGGGTGCGGCTTTAATTTCCTGTCAACTGCAGACCCCTGAGAGCAACAAAAATGCATAATCAGACTCCACTGTTCCCCTCTGACCTGAAGAAGGAGGTAGGTGAAGGCAAATAATGCATCTAAATGGATAAAGGCTGGATATCATCTAATGTTTAGGGATCGAGCAACAAAATGGAAGCATTTCTGTCGATCCAAAGCTGAAACTCTCCACCATGTTTGATTCCTCCCTGAAGAAGCCGCGCTTACATCCTGCTGAAGAGGTTCACAGGTCTAAAAGAGTAAGTCGGCACAGAAGAAGGAACAGCTGAATTATTTATTGGGGAACGATCTCAAATCTTTTTTCAATACTGCAGCTGAGGTGGTGGGGGGAAAATATTAAAACCGTCTCTCGCTCTTGTTCCGACCTCATTAGCAAGCCAGTCTGGATGTGCAACTGGTGCCCTGATAGAGGACTCGGGGGGGGCCTTGTCTCCTCCACTGCTGGGTTTAATCTCTGTTGCGCTTCCGAATTAGAGGCATGCAAAATAAACACTGTGAATTAAAACGGCTTTTTTCAAACTGTTGTTGTTCATCCCAGCATTGTTGGTGCAGGGGTTGGGAGAAAGCAGCAGTAAATGTGCCTGACTTGGTGATTTATATGCAGGGCTGGGGAAGTTGATTAACACAAAACCCAGGATTGCAAATAATTTTCAGCATAAGCACACATCGGTGCACGAGAGACTCAGATAAAGGCAACCCTTCAAGTTTAATATAGAGTTAATATGGAGTTTAATATAGACCATTAGTTCAACTGGTGAGTTTTTAAATGAGTTAATCATTCATAAATTTCAGATGTTAGAAGAATCCTTTCATTTTGTGGTAAATATCTTTGTTATTGAAGAAAGGAAGAATAAAAATGCTCATTGCACCACTAAAAAAAGCTTCAGAAAAAAAGAAAAGGCCTGTCACGAAAATAAATACTGCTGGATGATAAATTGTCCCACAAGTTACTGCGATAAACGATGATATTGTTGTCTTGAGACCATTTTCAAATCATACAATGTGATAAAAATGGAGGAACACATTCTCAAAGATCAATAAAATGAAATATGAAGTCTTTTATTTATTTTTTTTTAAGAAGGGCTAGTTGAGACCAAAGCACCAGACCGAAGATCAGTGTTTTAATAGAGAAAAGAGAAAAACTGATACATAACGCAAATGGAAATGATTTTATTGTGACAGGCCTGATATGTAGATAAATTAAACCGTGTTTGAATAGTTTGTTCAGGAATCATAAATAAATAGATACGTGATCTCCTTCCAATTTTATTTATAAACACGTCTCAGGCGGACTTAAGTATACCCACATACTTATATTATTATTACTATTTGGGTATGCACATATATTAGAGATCAGCAGCAGAAAACGAAAGGGAGTCATGCAGGTGCGGGTTTTACCTCGGGCTCTGGTGGCTCGGTTCAGTACGGAGCTGTTGGAGCAGGTCGTGTTCTGGTCCATAAGGTTCACGCTGGTGTTCCCCGCGCTCACGTTCCCGGGCTCCCAGCACACGGACAGCAACTCCTGCGCGCTCCTGTTCGCCGCGTGCGCTTCCATCCTCTCCGTCCTCGAGGCAAATTACCGATCTGCTTTTTACAACACCTGAGGACCGCTTTAACACCGCCGCGCTGGAGTCAACCCGCCGCTCTTTGTCTTCATTACAGCCCGGAGGAATTCAGGGTGCGCTGGAAAACTTGGTGACAGCGCAAAGTGGAGTTGCGCGCTTCTGGAAAAAAAAACGGACTAAACTAAATTTAAGTACCTGCGGGTGTTAATTGGAGCGAGGCGGGAGACGCTCTTAACAATCGGACTGAAGCCCGACTGTGGAGGAATGAGGCTGCGCTGCTAAGGGCAACTGGTGAGCTCTCTCCTCTCTCACACACTTATCTTCTCTCTCTCTCTCTTTTTCTCTCCCTCTCGCTTCATTCAACTCTGCTTTGACCGAAACTGCACATCAACATTATTAGTTTATTTTTCATTTTCTACATTTTGTACAACCTCAATATATTTTTTGGATACAAAAAAAAAATAAATATAAGTCGGAGGGAAGATAATACGTATCTTTAATTTCTTTGCATTTGTATTCATCCTGCAGTCAATCCATTGTAGAGCTACCTGTCTTTTCACTGAATAGATTCTTAATTGGATTTCAGTCTGGACTTTGGCTGAGTCACTATTGTGCATTGAACTAACCTATTGTTGTCCAATATGTGGCCCGAGGGCCATTTGCAGCCCTCTCAATGATTTTGTCCAGTCTCTATCACAATTCTAGAGTGAAGCAAATCTGGCAGAAGTTTTTACAGATAAATAAAATCTTACATGTTTGTGGCAAACTGGACGACTTATAGTTTTCAGTAACACTTTATTTTTTTGAAGGGTTGTACATAAGACTGACATGACACAGTCATAAACCTGACATAACACCTGTTATGAACATGAAGGAGTCTTCATGAATGTTTATGACTGTTATAAAGTGTCATTCGGTAAATAATGACACCACTAATGCAAATTTGACTCTTTTAACTGACTTTTAATGCATAAAAAATTAATTATTTACCAAATAATGCTAATTTGACACTTTTAATACAATCCTGGATTTTAACCTAGAATGCCTGCTGCTAAATAATTTATTCCCTACAAGAAATACACCATGTTGTCTAAAAGTAGAAGTGAAATTATTTGGATTGAAGCAACAGCTGATTGCGTCAGGAAGTTCTGAGTTATCACCCAGGTTTGCGTGCAGTTTTGCTGTTCTATCGTCATTCCAGGGTCTTACATGGTTGTGTGGAGACCAAACAGCTACATCTATTCACTTAAAGCTTTTTAATGAGCAGTAGTAAACCTTCTTTGTAGCATCTCATAAATCAGTCCAATAAATGAGTCTGGAGTGGGCTTTGCCTTTAGCTTTTGACCATCTATGGGCTGGAGATAATTTCTTTTCTCTGGTGGAAAAAAAACTTCATAAAGATGGTAAGTAACGATGTGTTTAGGGTAGTGTTGGTTTTCTTTCAAGTTTGCTGGAACAACCAATACAACTGGACTCTATTTACTACTTAGAAGTCGCCTTAAGCCAATT
>NW_015114553.1:0-647 GCF_001443285.1 Poecilia latipinna
AGTAATAAAATGCTCTGACCCAGAGCGCTGATGAGGAGGAGAGGAGGGGAAGGGGTGCGGCAATACATCTGACATTGATTCAATATTTATCAGATGTTGATCGGACATTGGCATTTCAGTGATCAGATTTCAACCACAAAACAACGTTGATTCAATGTCACAGTTTCAACGGTTTGATTGGATGGTTGTTTGATGGTTGATCCACCGTCATTTGTCGTCTTCAACCAAAAATCAACCATTAATCAGACTTCGGCATTTCAGTGATCAGATTTCAACCACAAAACAACGTTGATTCAATGACACAGTTTCAACATTGGTTACTTGGCTAGAGGTGGATGGTTGTTTGATGGTTGATCCACCGTCATTTGTCGTCTTCAACCAAAAATCAACCATTAATCAGACTTCGGCATTTCAGTGATCAGATTTCAACCACAAAACAACATTGATTCAATGTCACAGTTTCAACGGTTTGATTGATGGTTGTTTGATGGTTGATCCACCGTCCTTTGTCGACTTCAACCAAAAATCAACGATTCTAACTATTTTTCAACGTTGATTTAACATCATGTGCTATCTGGGTAATTTCCTACACATCCACAACAAATTCAGTTCCTTATAAAACAAAGTGACACCAGATTGAACTAAAA
>NW_015114553.1:4676-16782 GCF_001443285.1 Poecilia latipinna
CCTCTTTTTTCTACCTGCAATAGCCCCAATACGACATTGTGCTGAACTTTCGAAACTGAAAAAAAGCAAACAAAAAAACACGACAAATTAATTAAAAAAACAAACAAAAAATATTTCTAAAGTATAATTATTGTTGAATTATCATTTTATTTTCACGTTTTTTTCTAGTTTTTTGGCGGAAATTGATTTATCTTTTTTTTTTTATCTCCAATGGCGCTAATACGACGTCATACTGAACTTTCGAAACTGGAAAAAAAAAGAAAAAAAAACCCCCGACAAATTCTAAACAAAAAAAAATCAAAAACAAACAAAAAAGAATTCTACAGTGCCACAGAGAAATGCTTTTCCACGGTTACATAACTCGCCGAGTCTCTCCGCTGTGGATTCTGCCGAGTCGTCCCACAATGCAGAGCGCATGGCGCGTCATTGGGGAGAGCCGATGATGATGGCGGCGGTCGGTGCACCAGAAGTGATCACACAACTGGAGAGCGCTGCCAAAGTTTTAATGGTGAGGAACCCAGCCTTGTTTTGTCCCCGCTTCGGGCTCGGAGCCCGATAGTTAACCCGGTCTGCGGAGGAGTTCGTCGGGTGAAAATCTCCCCCCCGGCGGTTCGTTTCGCCCCAGTTGTTGTTGGTGACTGTGTTCGGGTTAGAGACGGTATGTCTGAACGATGCGTGGCGCAGAGTCTCGCTCGGCTCCATCCCGTTACAAAACCTGTTTATTAAGTTTAAATGCCGCCCTTGTTATACATTCCCCTCCTAAGTCTCCGGACCAACCCAATTCTTTGTGCTGTGGCTAATTTTTTTCCAGAAACTTCAGCGGTTCGTGTTCTCTCTGTGCCGCTAAATCAAGTTTTCTGGACTCTAGAGACAGTTGCAGCATGTCGCTGTTGTTTATATTCTCTCTTCTGCTCCGCTGTCTACAGCTTCAGCTCCTCCTCGCCCAGCTACAGCTCACTCTTTTCCGCTAATCACTTACTTATTTCAGCCTGAACCGACAGAAGAGCCCGGCTAGGAGCCAGTAGCTAACCATGTGCATGTCGGTGTGTGTGCTGGGTAATTCAGCTAGCTGCTGCTGCTGCGTGACCATTTCAATCAAACCAGGACAATGTAAATAACCCAGCTCAGCCCAAAATGACGTTATTAGAAAGGCAATCGTCACAGTACAATAGTGAGTCAAATAGTTGATATTAAAGCTCCACATTTCACTCATCTGCAGGTGTTTTAATCTGGGAGCTGCGTCTCATTTAAAATATTGTCAACACAAATCCAGGCTGTAATGATTATGGAAATCTAAATTAGAAGAAGGCTGAAGGAAAAACAGCTGTTTGTCTGATCACTAACTTTCATTAAATGATACATTCCTGTGGATTTAGTAACTCTCATTAGATTTTAAGCTATGTCAAGAAAAAGTGTTGTATATTTTAATTTGATCCATTTTTAGGAGATGTGTGTCTGCTAATGGCTAATTTCCAATCACCACTTTAGTAAAACTATGATCTGATATTTCTTCTGAGAGCAATAATTGACTAAATATAATTTTTTTTGTTGTTAAAATATTTTTTTCAGAATTAGCTCAAAAATACAGAGCTGTCTCCCTCTTCTTGACTGGACATTTATGTATACAGTTAAAACCTCTATATCCTAAATCCTTTGCATGATAGATTCTCTAGCTTCTATTGTGCTTTTGAAATTGTAGCAGTTTGCTATTGTTGATATTTCCATAAGATTTTTTAATACAGAACAGCTGATTTTGTAGGAGAAAAAACCTCTAATTTGTCAATACAGGGGCTAGATTGTTAAATCATTCATATATTTTAAGAAACATTTTTAGATATATTAGGACCAGAAGAAGTGTTGGCGTTTTTTATTGTTTCATTTCACCAATATTACAGCAGAAAGACAAAATGATATTACATCTAAAACTGGGATTAGCTTCTTAGCATCAATCCCAGTTAGTGTAACTAGTCTTGTCAACAACAGTCCCCATCTGTATGCCCAGAGGAGGATTTCTAGTTTTTATCTCACAATCTGAAAAACATGTTTTTTAGATTCCAACCGGCCAACAAGGGATGATCCTGGTTTGGAGAGACAATTGGACAGAACTATCTCTCTTTCTCTCTCTTTTTTTTTAAACCTCTGGTTCTCCTGCCCCGGACACGTCTGACTAATAAACATATTCTCGCCTGGTTTGTAGTGACCGATTTCAGTTCGCTTGGAGATTTTTCTGTGTGGAAAAGGAACCAAACCGCTAGAAAAAGTGACAAATTGTCAAACTTATCAACTAGATGCAGACCAAAGTAAACAGAAAAGTGTAACTACAACCCTAATAATAGGAAAACAAATTATTAGTTCAGTCAGTTTATTGGTTTCTAGTCAGGGATGATCAAGTTTTGAATATCAGCAGAAATTCTTAAATTTTCCCTAACAAAATAAAGAAACTTTCCTGATTTTTTTTCCACATTTATACTCTTAAACTTGTCAAAAACCAAATAGAAAGGTGAAATATTCCTTTTTCCAAACTGCTGAACCCAAAGCGAGATTCAGTTTTATTTTTCTGGGATTTGACTCAATAAAATGTTTTGCGCTTGCTGTCCGTCATGCCGGGGGAAAACTTTACCAGACAAATACGAGAATCTGATTCTGGAAAAGTCTTGAATTTCGAAATGGGAAAACGTCCCTGCAAACCGTCCTCAGTGGTGCGTTTGACACACCAGTCCTCTGAATGACCGTCTGTCATTCGCTTTTAGTTTAGAATTAAAAGTCGTTCTAAATTTGGGCTTTAATCTAACAGCAGACCACATTAGGTCCAGTCCATTGAGTCTGTCTGCTTGTAGTCGTCTTTTATAACTCTCTCTCTCTGTGTGTGTGTGTCATCTCATTATGGCACATTATGTGTGGTTTGTCAGATAAAAGGCCCTTTCTTCCTTCTGCTACCTCCAACCACTGAGCTGCTTTTACTGCAATTAGGTCTGGAATGTGACTTTCCTGCTGGGCGGTATCATGGAGACGCTGCTGTATTTAAAAAAAAAACTGTTTGTTTTGCACTTTCTTAGAGCTGTAATCTGTTTATTTGTGCTATGAGAGGCTTACTTGTGTCTTCTATGGATGACGGAGGCGACACTACTTCGAGGAATAGACACATTATCAGCTGCTGTGATGGTGGCGGTGCTTTTGATAGAGCAGGTTTACAGTACGCTCTGTTTTGTCTAATCCCTCTGTAGGACAGGGTTTCAGCTGCATCGTCGGTCGGAGTTAGACTGTGCAAACTCAGCTGCAGCTTATCAGTTTTTTACCTAAATTACATTGGAAAATAAATCCTTCAGTTATCTATATTCATCAACATTTCTTCTTATGTATGTTGATGTCTCAGCTGCAAAATAGTCTTTCAGTTTTAGCATAATGCATTTCCGAACCAACTTGGTCCTACGTGAGATAGAAATGCATTGATCCGATATCAATATCTGTATTGGTATCGATATTGGAAAAAATTCTCATTCGGGTATCGGTGACAGTGTGGCCGATCCATCAAGGGAGATCTGTTCAGTCGAATTCTAGACTTTATTATTTATCTTGCATTGTGTTTATAATTTCTCATTCCTCTTCCTGAAACATTTTAAAACATTTTTGTTGCAGATTATTATTATTATTATTTTTTTATGTTTGGCCCAGATGGTCTTTGTTTTTTATCATTTATTTTTCATTGGCGATTCTGCTCCTAATTACACTGAATGAACAGATTAAAGTTTGTTTTTACATTTTTGACCAAGTTTGTGAAGCTATCGGTGTATTTAATGGTTATCTAATAAATTTGTAGTCTAGTACATTTATGTCTGTGTTTCAAAATGAAACATTTTAGGTCAAGTCAGCTGTTTTTCTGTATCAGCCGATACTAAACATCAGATATTGGTATCAGAAGTGAAAACAGTGGATCGGTGCAGCCCTAGAACAAAGCATTTTTTAAAACATTTTCCAGCACACTGGTTTTACCAAGTACATGTTGTCTTTGTAGAGCTTTCTGCCTGAACTGTGCCGTTGCTGTTTCTTCCCCAGGCACCGCCATCCATGGTCAACACAGAGCAGAGGCAACACGCTGAACATGTATTCCTCTCCTTCAGGAAGTCCAAGTCCCCGTTCGCCATCTGCAAGCACATCCTGGGTAATTGTCGAATAAATCGCCCAACTTGCGTCGTATTGCGGTGCACTCGAGGTGTTCAGGAACCACCTTGCTGGTTACAAGCTGCCGGACCGTGGCGACTTACTGACCCAGGACATGTTTGAACCTGATCACATGAGAATCAGCCTGTGGTGTTATGGTTACAAGCCAGTTTGTTTTATGAAAAGGACTTTGGAGAGATAATGTGTAACTTTGCAAGCTCTGAAATTAGGGCCACTGTGCCTATTTCCAAGTGTGATGAATATAATCCCTTGGCTTTGACATGTTGGTAGAACTTGACATTTGGTAAGGAAACAACTAAATTAAAACCATTCATGTAAGAAAAAAAAACACTCAGACTTTTATTTTTAATACCTTACTAAATCCTGTAAGTTTATCTGCGTGTCTGGGCGGTGTGTTTCAGGGCTGCAACCAACAATTAGTTTAGTATAATCGATTAATGCTATTCTGACAATTGGATAAAGAAGTCTGACACATTTTGCAGATTTTTTGAGGTATTTTTTAATTAATATTAGCAGTGCATTAAAAGGTTCAACTTAATCAATAACTCAGTTCATTTTTTATTTATTTTTTCCTTTTTTAATTGCCTAAAATGTAATAACTGCATTCCTTAAGTTCCATTTGTGGCAAAGGATGCATCTGCAGCTAAATATACTTAAGATGAAAGGTTCTAAAGTAAGCGATTAACCGATCACTAAATTAGTTGAAGATTATATTGATAATCGATTCATTATTTATCTGATTAATTGTTTCAGCCCTAATTCATTAAGAGCAACTTTCAAATATTTCTTGAATTGAAAACAATGTTTGAGGCTCAAAAAAAAAATCAAACATCGACGACGTTTTGTGGCGGCAATGAAAACAACTGGGATAATCAGTAACCGATTCGTCCGATTAATCGTTTCAGACCTGTTTTGTATAAAAGTGCTGAAGCAGTTAGGACGTTTTCCCATGACTTCCCTGCCCACACGCCGTCTTAATTCGCTCCCTTTTGACGCTCTCCAGTTTTGTAACGCGTTCTTCCTGCCTCCTCGCGTTTCCCCCTCCAGAGACAAGCAAGGTGGACTATGTGCTATTTCAGGCAGCCACCGCCGTCATGGAGGCCGTTGTGCGGGAGTGGATCCTGCTGGAGAAGACCAGCATCGAGTCCCTCCGGGCATTCCTCCTCACCTACGTGTTGCAGAGACCCAAGTGAGTAGGAAAGAAAGAGGAGGCTTTGTTGGATCTTCCAAGTTTCATGCATTCACGTTCTGCGTGCCAGTTTCATATCCAGGCAGGTTGACTGCTGATGGCCAGTCCAAAAGTATATATTTAGTAGCCGCAAGAACACAAAGTTTTACCAAATATTTTTAGCGTAGTTTCTGGTGCAGATATCTCGGTAAACTTGAAATAAGACAGAATAACTCGCAAGTAACGTTTCCACAAGCTTGTTTTAAGTACATGGTGTCTAAATATTCTGCTGGTAGATTATTACACTTATAGGAAGACCTTTTTCCTGTGTTATAAGTGAAAAGTTCTCCCAGTGGAACCAGGACTATTGAAAATCCAGCTGTGTGTCTTAATCCTGATTTTTGTGCATGTGGTGAGCCTCTCTGCGGTGTAAGCTTTTCCAAACTCAATGGGTTCCTCTGTGGCGCTCCTGCAGCCTGCAGAAGTACGTCCGTGAGCAGATCCTGCTGGCTGTGGCCGTCATCGTGAAGCGAGGCTCTCTGGACAAAAGCATCAACTGCAAAGGCATCTTCCACGAGGTCGGCCAGCTCATCAGCAGCGGGAACCCAACAGTGGTAACGGGAACACACGCACCTCAGCTTTCACTGATAGGATAGCAGAAAATATCGCTGCACAGCTCTATATGTACGCTCCAGCACATTCATAAACATTATTCAAAAAATCTAAAAGTGATGATCCCTAAATTTGACAAACAATATCCAGATTTTTCCCCTCATAATAAAGTAAATTCCTGTTTCAGCCAGTAGATGGCACTACTGTGCTTGTGCTTGAATTTAAATCCCAAAGAGAGAGAAAATTATTTCAGATCCTTACAAAAAGCTATTTCTTAAGTAATAAATTACTTTAAGTTATACTTTTGAAATTACATTAATGACTCATTTTCTCTGCAGGTTGAGACTTGACTTAATTTCTTTACATAATATCTATTTGTTGGTCATAACCAGGGGATCAGTAGCTGCTAACAGTTAAAGCCTTTTGATATATTTAACTTTAGATTGTATGTGTCGGGTGAAAATATAGAGGAATTTTATTATGAACCCTTTAAAAGCTTTCTTGCCACTGTTAGATGAAGATTAATGAGGCAGTTTTCCTAACACTTAACTGAGCCTTTATTCAGGATTTTTTTTCTCTCCCTCCCTTTTGCAGCTATTCATTTTGCTTTGTGTGCAGCCATGTTACAAGTCATAAAAAACAAAAACCTCAGCCACCAGTTAAAATAGCTAATGTGAAAATCTTCTAGTTGCTGAGGATCTTGTTTGTATTTGTTGCCTGCTTTAATAGCGCCACCAGAAGTAAAGAAGAAGAAATGCGTTCGTAGTGGATGAAAAGCTTTGCCAAAAAATGAGTAAATAAATGTACAACTTTGTTTGTCCTGAACTTTTCTGAAATGGACAAAATCTCTGAATTGTTGAAAAAACAAATCGTTTAGTTGAACCTCAGTGTGTCAAAATAAAATGAAAACAGTGTTAAACTTGGCATTAATGATGTATTTGAGCATGAAGGAAATATTTATATTTAACTTGTAAGTGCAATTATCAGACATCAGCGATGTCTTCCTGTTTCATGCACAAAAATCCCAGTCACCTTTGACCTCTGGTCACAATGAGATAATTTGAAATGTTCCTTGACAGGAACTCTTCTGTAGAAAAACAAAGTCAAGTAGTATCAGTCTTGGACTGACAAAACAAAAAATGACCCTGAAACTGTAAACCAACCCAAACTGTTACACCATGAGCTAATTTCTGCCTGATTTATCACAGATGTTTGGGGTTTGGTATATTGTGCAAAAACATAGTCTTCCTAATGAACTTAAGTGACGTACCATTCTTATTCCATGGGATTTAATTAGGACTGCACTCTAATTACCGTATTTCCGGACTATAAGGCGCACTTGAAAGCCTTTAATTTGATTTTAAAAAAAAGGCCTTATGATCTGGAGCGCCTCTTATATTGTTCTGGAGTGAAACAGCCCCAAACAATGGATTAATTCTGGTTGTGCTTACTGACCTCGAAGCGATTTTGTGTGGTTCACGGCGCTCTGTCAAAATGTTGTAGTTACATTACGTTAAGTAGTCAGACTACCGTAGTCGGAGTAAAACACACTGTGCTTTGACTGACTGAATTATCTTTGTTTTCCACTTAAAGATTGAAAATGGACCATTCATTAGCTCCTTCTAATCTAGTGCCCCTTATAGTGCGGAAATGCAGTACGGTTTTCTGGCCCATCATGATCTTTAAACAGCCTGACGTGCCGATCCCGATTTTGACCCATATCAGTTTTTCTTTTTCTGAAATGTTGCTAAATATAGCAAGAAAGTTGCTGAGTTGGGGTGGGGTGACCATTGTTGACTGCAGACATCCAGACCTGACCTGGTGGGCCGATCTGTCCGTCTGGTGGGACAGCAGAAGAAGACGGTGGCTGATTGTTAGATCTTTGCTGAGGTAGATAAGATCAGTGGTAAAGATCGGCTTCATGTGTAGGTATTGGCCGATCACAGATCTCCCACAATTAAGGAAATTGACTCGGATAAATCATCTGATCCATAAATTGATGCACCCCTAGATTTAAGGGGATGTCTGCCAACATTTCCAGCTATAACAAACTTTCCTTACGGAAAACTTTCCACAAGGTTTAGGAGTGCAAGTTCTTCCTGGAGCACATTTCTGAGGTTAGACACTGATGTTGGACGAGAAGGCGTGGCTTGAAGTCATCACAAAGGTCTTTTAGGTCACGAGGTCAAACTAACTCATCCGTATTTTCATAGAACAGGAAGGGACCGCCCTAATGAGAGCCATGGGAAATGATTTACGCACCGCTTCTGAGCTAATCTAAGGTCACCTCTTCTGCCCTGCAGCAAACCCTGGCCTGCTCCATCCTCACCGCTCTGCTCAGCGAGTTCTCCAGCTCCAGCAAGACCAGCAGCATTGGCCTCAGCATGGAGTTCCATGGCAACTGCAAGCGCCTCTTTCAGGTTGGCTTCATCTCTTGTCTGTAAACCTCACTTCCTCTTTTTTCTCCAGCCGTACCGCTGCAGTCAGACCGCTCTTCTCTCTCATCCCCCTCCAGGAGGACGGCCTGCGTCAGATCTTCATGCTGACCATGGAGGTGCTGCAGGAGTTCAGTCGCAGGGAGAACCTCAACGCTCAGATGTCCTGCGTCTTCCAGCGCTACCTGGCTCTGGCCAACCAGGTCCTCAGCTGGAACTTCCTGCCTCCAAATCATATCCTTTGTTAGCTGATTGTTGATGCCGTTTGCTGCCAGGCTGAAGGGGTTTATGTCAAGTGGAGAGTCGGTGGTTAAGCATCACTACATGGAAATCCATAGGACTTACTTACTATGGTGTTGGTGTGAAGTAACCATCTTTGTAAGGCATGTGGGGTTCCCAAACTTCTCCATGCAATGGCCCAGTAAACAGCATTAGGTTCTAGCCAGGGAACCCTTTACAAAAATGTTGAGAAACATCAACTTTTAGAATCGTTTTTGTCTTACTTTCATTCACTATTCAGTAATTATTACAGTCGTTTAGCATGAATGCTACCTCATACTTTCTGATTTTACTTTCCACTGAGTTCTGCTGACATAAATACCTTGCTAAGAGACCCTTGCTAGGGTAGCTAATGTTTTTGTACTTACCCACTTATCCTGGGTAAGTACAACTTTCACAGCAGTTGGCTGGACGATGTTCGTACGATACGTGACGATACGGGTCTTAAATTCCTTTCATAAGGGTCTTAAAAAAGCCTTAAATTTGAGTCGATGAAACCTGGTGTATGTGTTTGTGTCTTTAAATACACGTCGCCTCTGAGCAGGTTTTTGCTTCGTCGTTCACGTCTTGTGCACACATCCGTGTTGCGTTCGCAGTCAGCTGCATTGTTGAGCAAACTTAGGCGCGTGTGTCTGAGTGTTTGTGTGCTCACCCCCGACTCATTACGGCTCTAATCCCCGCAGCCTGGCATCCTCTCGGCCCGTCTGAGGAGGGGATCTGGAGTGGCGCTTGCTGCCAGCCAGAGCCATGTATCATTTTCAAAGAGGTGTCTCTGTGTGTCCACCTTCCCCCCCTCCGTCTCATTCCAGCAGCACGGCAGCCCCGCCTCGGCTTGTCGAGGCTCCCCTTGGTATGCCAGGCACGCTCCACCCGATTTGTGTTCTCAAAGACCCGCTTTTATGTTTCAAAGTTTATTGATTTTTGGATAAGAGTTTAATTTAGTTTTATTGTTGCGGCATCTTTATGAAGCCGAGGGAGCAGCGGCTGTTGATCCTGGGAGCTTTGAGGAAGGGATGGTCAGACTGGTCGTCATAGCGATTCATTTGTTTTTTTTCTGTTTTAGTAAATGAAGTCACCTGTTGGGTCTTGTCTAGTAGTGAATCTACTTGTTTTCTGATCTGATCAAGTGCGACAAAAAGGAAAAGTCTAGTGGAAGATTATTATTTCCAGCCTTTTATAGAAATTAAAATCTTACTCGATTTAATCTTTCACTTCAAATCTATCAAAACTTGATTCCTCTAAGCGTTTCAGACGCGTTGAAGCGCACACTCGACATTGAACACGATTGCTGAACGAGTTCAGCTCCTCGAACTTCATTATTTAATCACCGGCTGAACAGAAATGAATGAAGCAGAAGTCGCTGGGTAACTTCTGAGCGCGGGGACCTTTTCCTGCTGGTGTTGGGTTCACTCAAATAGAGCCGTTCTCTCCTCTTCATGTTGACTTGTCGTAAATGTTGACTACCGTCTCAGCCCATAAAAATAGCTCACGACGTCTTAGATCAAGTGGCGTTCCCCTTGAAATCCGCCGTGCGTGTGAAGTCTTGGAATGCCTGAGCTGCTGCCGAAACGTGGAACAGATTGATGAAAGCCGCCGGGGAGCGCCGCAGCACGCCTGCTGCTGGGCCTGCTGTGGTGTGAACTGAACACACCACAGATAGGGGGTCCTCGGTTGACGACGCGCTCCCCCACGTGTCACTCCACACCCTGCTGGACTGCAGACGGGGTCACGGTCAGGCCTCAAGGCCCCAAAACGCTCTCAGACGACTCGGCTGCTTCAATAATGGTTCATTAGCCTTTGTCCTCCAGCCACTGATTATACCATGTAGATGGAGCTGGTATGAGAGGGAGCCTCCAAAACCGATGTGCCAGCTGTGTCAGTTTCAGACTTGTCTTTTAATTGCCCTCTGGGGAGGAAAGTCTTGATTCCAGTTATACAGCAGGGCGACTGTGACTCAGTGGGAAGATTTGTCATCTTATAATCGGAAAGTGGCACGTCTGATTCCATTTCCTCCTACAAAGTTGTTTACTCCGTTATGATTTTTATAGCCCTTTGGTACGTCTCTTCAAACCAAAGTTTGGTCGTCTTTGTCTGCCGCTGACTCTCTCTAAACAGACAATTCAGACAACAAATTAACTGAAAATCAAGACAATTGCAATAAAACGTCCATGCAATGATGTTTTCTCCATTGTTCTTGAAATATGTTAAAGTGCTTTGGTTACTACAAAGTTAGCATTTCAGTCAGCAGGTTTTCCAATTGTTGAAAATATGGTCAAGATAAGACGGTAAACCTTAAGGCTCCCACATACTCGGACGTACGATGTGTATTCTATGAGCCGGGCGGATTCCTCGCACAATACCCGGACGGTTGAGTTTTGATAGTTGAGCGTACTGATTGCCTACATTTCCCATGACAAATTCTTTCATTTGTCACAATCCGAATGGATACTAGCAAGTTCAATGAGCTAGTTGGGCGCTTGGACCACCTGGTGACCTGTTAGTGCAGCTCAGAGTGGCAGTCATGCAGCGCTCACTTGAGTCAACTCAACCTTATTAGCTTGACGTATACAAAACAGTCGGGTGTGAACATCAAGCAGATTTCTGTGTGACAAGACAAGACGTGGTGGTAAACGTTGTCCTTTGGGTGGACGCGAGTGAAGTACGCCGAAGTATGTCGGTGCCTTTAAAGTGGTTTTTCCTGGAAAATTGGAAGAAATTGTGCCTTTGGATCAGGAAGCTGTTTACAAAGTACCGAGTATCTGTAAATTTTGTTAGGTTTTTTTGTTAGATGTTGATACAGTGGTGGATTATACCTTGAGTTAGGAGTCGTTTTATGTCTTGATGATTTGTGGGTCAGAGTTAAATGGCTTAATTTGCTTTGACATTGTTTACAAGGACTAAAAATTAGGGGTCATTGATAAATTTTGGGAGTTTGCTAAGGTCTGAAAATCAGCCTCTGTCCCATTTTGTTCCCCATGAAACTAACACCCCCACCTGTTCACATGTACCAACTTAGCAACTTTGTCTCTATATTTAGTGACTTTTCAGGCAACCAAAAAAAAAAAATCAGTACCGACCAAAATCGAAATCAGCATGTTGGGCTTTTTAAAGATCGCGATCGGCCAGAAAAATGCAATGGGTGCATCGTTACTGAAAATGAATCGAGATTCAAACAAAGTCTAAGGGAAAGCTGCAAAAGACATTCAGTGAGGGAACTAAAGACCAAAACCATTACAGCAAAGTCTTGTCTGCTAAAGACACTTGAGGACAAATCTGTATGTAGACATATGTAGACCAGAGCTGCTGCAAAAATACAGAGCCCTTCTGATCTGCTGTGCATCCACATAACCTGTTTTTTTTTTTTTTTTTTTTTTTTTTTTTTTTTTTTTTTAAATTAAATTTTAACAAAAAGAAATAAAAATGAGATTTTTTT